>NC_142930.1:81062667-81070167 GCF_046866305.1 Octopus bimaculoides | reverse complement strand
GCTCTACCCACCCAAATTTCCTGGATTTGTTATCAATATCAGAAATGGTCATTGTTGTTGATGTTGTTGTTTTTGAGGTTTTTGGTGCAGTTGTTGTTGTTGTTGATGCTGATATTGCTCTTGTTAATATTGTTACATCCACCTCACTCCTGGCTGATTAATTCACTTTTAACGTGGGGGTCAATACTCAATCCTTGTCAGTTTCCATTTCATTCATATTGCTGATGTTGTATTTTACTAATTTTGTTATTCTTTTTGTTCTTATCGTAACTGTTGATATTTTTTTAATAGTTGTTGCTTTTTGATATTATGAATGTGTTTGATGTTGTCAAGCTTGTTTATCTTCGTTATTGTCGTTGCTGTAGTAGCATGATACTTTTATTAGTGCTTTGGGTATTGCTGTTGTTGTCGATGTGGTAGTATGAAGAAGATGATGATCATGATGATTCAACTGGCTTCTGCAGTGCAAGTTTCCCTTTTTTTAGTCATCGATATATTTCAATTCAAGACTATAATTAAAAGACACATTGAGTACCCATACATTGGTGTTCCTCACCACTTACAGCATTGTTCTTACTCATGGTACCTATTTTATCCAGAACAACTGAAAGATTGATACAGGGTGAGACAGAGAGGACGGACGTTTTTGAAAATTTCACAAAATCATTAATTTTAGCTGCAAACAAATTTTATTGACATCAATGTGTTTGTATTGATTTAGCATTTGTCATAATCAAGTGTGGAAAACAACAATCATCACGTGGTGTCCATTCTTATTGATGCATTTCTCAAGGTGTTCTTGGAAGTTGGCCTCCACTCTCTCCAGCATTGCTCTGTCGATTTGGGGAAATTCCACGAGAATAGCTTCCTTCAAATCGTCCCATGTACGGGGCTTATGCGCATACGCAGGTGCCTTGAGGTTTCCCCACAAGAAATAATCACACATAAACAAATCAGAGGACCGAGGGCCGAAGGTATGTCAGCAAACCTGGAAATGAGGTGGTCATCTAAGAGAGGGTGATGAACGTCCGTTGATGCTCAAGCTGTGTGCGCCGTCCTACTGAAACCACACACATCGAATAGGCATACGTTTTCGTCGTAATTCAGGCACAAAGAAGTTGTTTATCATTTCAATGTAACGTTCGTAGTTCACAGTAACAGCATTTCCATTATTGACTTCAAAAAGTAAGGACCAATGACGGCAGCTTTTCCAACAGCACACCAGATCGTCAGTTTTGGGCTGTGCAGTGGTTTTTCATGCAGTTCTCTCGGATTTTCACGAGCCCAATAACGACAGTTCTGTTGATTAACCATACCATTGAGATGAAAATGAGTTTCATCAGTTAAAAAAAGTGGTTGTCATTTGCCTCAAAAATTGCTTCCATCTGACGTGCAAAGTGAAGCCGCTGTGCATAGTCTTATGGTTTCAACTGTTGCCCAATGACCAATTTGTACGGGTGGAAATGCAGGTCTCCATGCAAAATGCGCTTTACCGATCGATTGCCTATCGATAAATCACACACACACATATGGATGCATGTATGCATACATAGAGTGATTGAGAGAGAAAGAGTGAGATACTTTTTTTAATAAAATGATTGGTGTTAATTTAGTACCAACGGTTCTAGGCTGAATCTGTATGCGCACCGCCTAAGACATATGGCCATTATGTCAGTGTTACTGAATCTGCCGTTGAATGTTTACTAACAATCAGCATTGAACCACTAGTACCGTATTAACATCAATCATTCTATTAAAAGAAACTATTCATTCACCTATGCAGTGTTGATTACGTCCCAACAGTTATTTTCTAACATATATAGACAGACAGACAGACAGACAGCCAGATAGATAGATAGATAGATAGATAGATAGATAGATAGATAGATAGATAGATAGATGCTTAAACACACAACAAAGTTTTGGCAGAATGTCGATATAGTCGACTTTAATACAATATTATTGCCTATTTTATTCCTGTCTTACCTACATCTGTTATGTGCTGTACCGCACATTAGTCCATCTTGGAACAGTTCAAATGGTATGCAAGTTTCCGGTCGGAAAAGGTTACTGGACCCTTGCAAATCTTTTACTTCCCCACGGCGCAGTATAACCCAATCAGAGTGAAACACAAAAGACTCACTTGCAGTACAGGATGGGTATTTTAATTATCGATTCCAGGAGGACGAAAGGCAAAACTGAATTGATCAGGTCTTGAACTTAGAGCACAAAACAAATACCACAAGTCAATCCATCGAGTTCGGTCAATTCGCGGGCAATTATTTCTTAAATTCTTCCAGGAATAAGACAGTTAAAAATTACATTAATGGGATTTTATTGCTAAAAAGGAAAAACTTTAACAATCGCTTTCTTCATGGCCCCCAAGACTGGTGGGAAAAAGGTATACTTAAACCAGAGGCCTGGCCCGATTATTTGAAACAAAGTTAACTCCACTAAAGATACCTTAGAACAAGGTGATAGTGTTAAACTGGGCAACGGATTAAGCCTTCCCTCAAGTAAGCCACAAGATTTGAAAATAGAGTGCAAGAAGACGGCATAAATACTGCAAGAAACCCCTTCCGGTTTTTTTAACGCCTCTACCAATTCGTTGCCTAATTTAAACGTTGTGAGGCTTTGACATCACTAATGTCGAAAACAAGGGTCGACATTTAAATCATGTAAAGCATTCGATGGTAAAAAACAAATGGAAAAAAGTCTATATTCACGGCAATCTCCATTGTCCTCGTAAGTGAGAAAACAATTAACATTTATTTACTCTGTTAGATTTGATCCAGCTAAATTATGTTTTCGACTTTTTGTAGTTATATTTTCGTTTTCTATATATATTCTATTTCGTTCTCAGATTCATGTTTTCAGAGGGTTGTTGTTGTGGTGGTTGAGGTGATGATAAGATTATTGTTTGTCTCTTGTTGTTGTTGCTGCTGCTGCTCTACTGTTACTGGTGTCTTTCCTATTTCACAACCACACGCAATTATCAACACTGGTTTCTATTATTTTCTATTGTTAGTTTTGTTGCTTCTTGCGTTCGCTTTTTCTTTTTTCAAAGGTTCTATTTTACACCATTTTGAAATTACTTATTTCACGTATTTGTTTGCTTTGCATACATATATACAAATGATACATATGTGTTTTATATTTTTTATTTATATCTGTATCTGTATATATATATACGTACACACACACGCATATACGTATGCATACATACATACATACATATATATATATATATATACAAATATCTCATTCTCTCCTCCTTTCCCCCTCTCTATAATATATATATATATGCACACACACACACACAAACACATAGGCGTCAACCTAATACACCCTGTTTCTTGGTTTGTTGTTTTTTCACCACGTCTTTAAGTTTTGTTTACTTTTGGAATATGTATGTATGTATATATATATATATATATATATATATATATATATATATATATATATATATATATATATATATATATATATATATATATATATATATATATATATATATATATATATATACATACATGTGTGAGTGTGTGAGTGTGTGAGTGTGTGAGTGCGTGTCTGTATGTATGTATACAAGTATACAAACAAGAGTAAAATGTACTCAATACATATTGTTTGTTTCTTTATTTAAAGCTAACAGCTCGTATTGTGTGTGTGCACATTTTGTGTGTGTGTGTGTGTGTGAGTGTGTGTGTGTGTGTGTGTGTGTGTCTGTGTGTGTTTGTGGGTGCATGCGCGTGCACACACAGAGCTGTTCGCTTCAAATAAAGACATAAACGTATGTTTGCTTGCATGTGTACTTCTTGAGTATCTATCAATCTATCTATCTATCTATATATGTATATATATATTTATATATATATATATATATATATATATATATATATATATATATATATATATATATATATATATATATATATATATATATATATATTTGTCCGTTCATATATCAGTGCTTCTTCGTACGCTTTTTGCTGTTTTTATTTTTTAATCTCCTATGATTTAAATATCGTTTTTTTTTTCTTCTCATGTTTTGTCTCTTTTTCATTATTTCTTATTCCCATGATTGCCTTTCCTTCACTTCCTTTTTCTATAAGTTTTTTTTTTTTTGTTTGTTTCTTACCCTTATTTCCTTCTCCCTTCCAACCGCCATTCCATTCTAAATCTAACTCCTACAAATAATAGAGTCTGGGTGCCTGCATCTGTAGTGAGTGTGAATCTGTCACACGATAGGTGTCATGTGTGAAAGTCAATTGCTAACAACTGAATTGCATTTTAGCACGGTGTGCGAAAAGAAACTGCTTAATAAATACTGTTCACCGCATTACCACTTCCACAAAACTACCTCACAATTCACTTAAACCATTCCGTCTTCATCGTCCTTGTTGTTCATCTTAACTATCACCTTCTTAATCTTCATCTTTTCTCTGTATCACTATTCTCGTCTCTACTAATCTGTTCCTGTCATTTTTACTGATTTTCTCGTTTTCTGTAAATCCTCTTTTGGTTATTACACAAGTGAGACGACGGTGGCCAGGCAGAATCACACGCGATTTTTAATTACTATATTCTGAGTTCGATTCCCGCAGAAAACAACATTCATCCTTTCAGGTTTATTAAAATAAAGTATCTCGATCGTATTAAATCGCCAGTGCACCCCCACTGGTCTTGTATCGATGTTAGAAATCAATATCAGAGCAGCAGGTAAAATGTTTAGTTGTAATTTGGTTATGTCTCTTTAGATTCTGAGTGTCGAGATTACAATTCTGCCTTCTAGAATTACATATATACATATATATATGGGATGTAATTAGAGGATAATTTCTGGATGTATTGAAGTGAATTGATGAGAGTCTATACTTATTACGGGTGCGATCTGTTGAATATGAATAACGGACAGTTGTATGCGCATCGGCCGCTGAGTATATATATATATATATATATATATATATATATATATATATATATATATACCAACAAGACCAGTCTGTGGAGCGAATGTCGCTAGTAACTACAGGATTTCCTACTTCCTCTCAATGATCATACGCCCCATAATCCAGATGTCACCTGATGTCTGTGACAGCACGGAAGATCTCCTCAGCAGGATCAACGACTGCAACAACACTTGCAACCTGACAGGGTGTATAGTGGGTAGCATGGATGTGGTATCACTATACCCATCTATCGACGTGGATTTTGCAGTGGAAAAGTGCGTGGAGATGATCAACGAGAGCGAAGTAGAGTTCCAAAAAGTCAACACAGAAGAACTGGGCCTCCTACTTAGATTGACATATGACGATGTGTATCTAGATAGATACGACCTTAGAGATTTCTGCCCTAGTAGACGTCTGAGAGGTAGACCACCCACAATTACCTCTATGGCTAGGAAGACCCCTATAGAGAGATGGAGTGGATGGACCAGAGCCATACGGACCCCCACTAATATCCACCAGGTAAAGAAAATGATCGCACATGCACTAGGAGCTAGTATAAAGGTCACCCTAAAAGGCCACACCTTTAAATTTAACAACAAATTATACGCCCAGGACGAGGGGGCAGCCATCGGTGTTAGTATTGCCGGTGATGTAGCCAATCTTTTCATGGTATGGTGGGACAGAAGGCTTAAGGAACGCCTGACACAGAACTCCATACTCATGAATGTGTACTCTCGATATGTCGATGATATCAACTTAGTGGTAAAGACACCCCCACAAGAGAGTACCCCTGAAATAGAAATAGAAACTAAGACTATGGAGAGCATCCAGCAAATAGCTAACTCCATCCACCAGAGTATTAAAGTTACGATAGACTACCCTACTAAACACCCTAACCATAGATTACCTGTATTAGATACTGAACTCTGGCTAGAAACTAAGAACAATAAAACCAGAATCTTCCATTCACACTATACAAAACCTATGGCCTCCAAATACCTGATCCACCGGAACTCGGCTATTGCGGACAATGCCAAATTCAACATATTGATGGCAGACCTCGTCAGAGTAATGCGAAATGTCTCCTGCATGTGCGACCCTACAGAATTAAAGAGACATATACAACATTTCGTCCACCGCATGCAGTTCTCAGGTTACAGCCATAAAGAAAGGATCAGGGTATACAAAGGAGCTATGAAGAAGTTTGAAACAATCAAACGCAACGATAGGAATGGGATTAACACCATAGAAAGGACTAAGAAGAAAATAGGGAAGGCAAGCTCATGGTACGATAGCCACAAGTACCAGAGCGTCATGTTCGTCGACACCACCCCTAGAGGCGAATTGGCGTACCGCTTTAGAAGGGCCCTAGACAAACTTAAGCTAAGAATTAAGGTTGTTGAAAGGCCAGGCAACCCTATTAAATCCCTTATCAGTAGAACATACCCTTTCAGTAGAACATACCCTTTCAGTAGAACCTCCTGCACTGATAGGAACTGTATCGTATGTAGATTTAGCCCACAAACGAACTGCAAAACCAGAAATGTGGTCTATAGTATAAGATGTACAGAGGGTGCAGAAATAAGACAATGACATATGTAGGCGAAACAGCAAGGAGCATAGGGGAGCGGGTAAACGAACATTGGAGGGAACTTAAGGAAGGGAAGAACTCATCAGTTCTGTACCAGCACGCTGAGCAAGAACATAGAGGCTCAATCAACAACATAGAAATTAAAATCTTATCTACACATAGCAGTGATGCAGCACTTAGACAAATTACTGAAGCTACACACATAATAGAAGAGAAACCTAGCCTGAATAGGAAACTAGAATGGAACACTAACACACACCACTAACAAACCACAATCCACAGCATGTGACAACATGTTACCCATAAACAAATAATAATATGAACAAAGTATAATACAATACATAGATAAACAAATGGAATTAAATACTACATACGTTAACAAAATTTAATTAAACACAAAAAACACAAAAAAAACACACACATGAACAAATAAATAAATAAAAACAAATACAAACGAACACGTATTAACAGAGAATATAGGTGATACAGACACTCCCCATACACACATGCACTTACAAAAGACACAGACACATTGAAGGACACGCATGCGTAGACACATACAATAGGAATACAAAATACAAAATGACTGAAAGAAGGAAACGAAGTACCACTGATGAGGTCACAGAAGTGTGACGAAAGAACTCTGGCCGAAATAAGATTAAGACTAATGTAATATAAAGCTGAAGCAAATTAACACCAAATATACAGTGCGTGTGTTTTTATTGGCTAAACTGGCAATATGACCATCCCCAAGTACAACAATATATATATATATATAGTTTTCCCATTATACCAATGCTCAGACAACACCACTGACCAAACACGAATAAATAAGGAAAATAATTTTATTCAAAAATACAGACCACAGCTCAACATACTCTAACATAAGCCTCCTCCCCAGGTGCACGCCCAAAACAAAGACACACAGATACGCAAAATCACACACATCAATACAAT
>NC_142930.1:81050167-81057667 GCF_046866305.1 Octopus bimaculoides | reverse complement strand
CTGTCTATCTAGCTTTCTATCTACCTCCATTTGCATTTCATTTCATACATTTCACTTCCATATACATTTCATACAGAGTGGCTCAGATAAAATGCCTGATGTTAATGAGTTATTCCTTCAATTTTCTCCTTACATAATATTGTAGCTTTTCAGTTATTTTAGAATATCTTTTGCAGTAAATAAATTCTTGGATTGACCGGACGGAAAGGATTTTTCTCTCACGAAACAAATTTCGGAAAATATCTTCATATGCTAAAGCAGCTGTTCACCGGAAGTCGAGTAGCTTGATCATCAAGAAGTGATCTTTTGCTAGATGGTGCGCCGTTAAACCAGGCAGTTGCAGTTTGTAACTGATAGATTGAAGTTCCCAGAAAGATCTACAACCATATCATGTTAATTGTTGAAGAAATTGTATAACAAAATTATAAAAGTATAAATTACGAATAATCAATTCGCAAAATTATAAAGTAAATTTCGAATCGAGCACATTTCGCGTACCAGAAGATTTGCTTCTGGTGCGAATGTCGCTCGATTCCTACACAAAAATTCGAGAGAGCTTTCCTGAGGACGTGAGAATCGCGAACGTGAGACCCACATCGAGACTCTTAAAGGGGATCACCCTACCAAAAAACCCACCAATTTCAAAATTATAAAGTTAAGTAAATTTCAGAGGAGTATGTGAAAATTTCATTACATATTAGCATATTGAGTCAATCTGAATATGACCAGCCAAAATCAGACGTTTAATCTGGGCCACACTGTATATATATATATATATATATATATATATATATATATATATATATATATATATTTCATATATTCAATATTTCATATATTCAATATAAATATTTCATATATTCAATATGACATATTCCATATATTCAATAAGACATTCAATACTTCATTTCATTGTACCATCCATTTTTATATTATATATTATATATTCCATATTCTGTGTCCCACATTGATTTTACAAGAATATAGATAGGACATAAAAAACAGACAGAGCTGGAACTCTTTTAAATAAAATAATATATTCCTCTATACACGATCATACAAAACCCTTTTCTGTGTATTTATTTTTACTCACATATATATATATATGTATATATATATATATATATATATATATATATATATATATATATATATATATATATATATATACACACACACACTAGCAGAGCAACCCGGCGTTGCCCGGGAATGAAATTGTTGCTTGGAAGGAAAAAAGCAAAATATGCTGTATAGAAATTTGAGGACATTCTGTAGATGGACTCTCAGATGAATGATGACTGGGCACCTCTCATGAATTGGAAAATTGAAGATGCGCCAAAAAGTCTCATTGGTACTTGGAAACTTTTACGAAAATTAAAATGGGGATTAAATGAAAAAAATGATTTACGTGAATATCCTCACAAGAGTAATTGAAATAAATTGCGATTGCGGAACCCCTCACGCACGCACGAAAGCACACACGCACGCGCACGCACACACACAGAGTATCATACATCAGATGAAATGGAAGTGTGTGTGTGTGTGTGTGTGACAGAGAGAGAGAGAGAGAGTGAGAGAGAGAGGTTTGTTGTCATGTATACGTACATGCATAAATATGCATACATCTTTGTGTGTGTGTGTGTGTGTGCGTGTGTATGAGAGAGAGAGAGAGAGAGAGAGTAAGTCTATACTATATATAAAACAGAGATGTGTGTGTAATCGACTTCACCAAATGCTTCCATACTTGTGATTCGTGAATAATTTGACCTCGGATAAATGTTAGGCTCTTCATTCGATTTTTTAAATTAAAAATGAATAATATTGCTTTATATTTAAGATTCACTTCTTTAAAAAGGTTCCTCAATGTCAACTTCCGGTATTGACGTAACAACGGCAAAAAGCTTCACTCTCTATTTTGTGTGTGAGTGTGTGTGTGAGTGTGTATGAGAGAGAGAGATTAAATACTACATACACACCGCTCTCTCCCTCTGTCTCACACACATACACACGCACACACACACCCCGTAACTCACTCACACTCTGTCTCTTACAAACATACACATACATAAATGTATACAAACATATTTACAAAGACACACGTGTGTATGCGCGCGCGTGCGTGTTTGTAAGAGACAGAGTGCGAGTGAGTCAAGAGCTGTGTTGTCATACGCATACATCCAAAGATGTATGTATATTTATGCATGTACGTATACATGACAACAGACCTCTCTCTCTCACTCACACTCTGTCTCTTACAAACACACACATACATAAATGTATACAAACATATTTACAAAGACACACGTGTGTATGCGCGCGTGTGTGCTGTGTGTGTGTGTGTGTGAGAGAGAGAGAGAGAGAGAGAGACAGACAGACAGACAGACAGACAGACAGACAGAGACAGAGCCAGTGAAGGGGTGTGTCGACAATTATACGTACATACATAAATAGTCATACATTTCTTGTACGTATGTGTGAGTGTGTGTGTGTGAGAGAGAGAGAGTCACTGAAACATCTGTCTGTCTGTCTGTCTGTCTCTCTCTCTCTCTCTCTCTCTCTCTCTCTCTCTCTCTCTCTCTCACACACACACACACGTGCAGATATACACAGAAAGGATGTATGCATATGTATTTATGTATGTACGTAGACATCACAACACACCCTTTCACTCACACACATACAGAAACACACATGTGAGCGTATGATTCACTACGAATACATAGAGTTGAACACGGCGTGCCAAAAAAAAAAATAATAGAAAATTTATTTATGGAAATTAACGAAGTGTGCGAGTTCGGAACGAAATCAAAAATGGAGTGTGTGAATGAGAGAGAGAGAGAACATTGCAAAGAATGAATGAGATGAACATGGAACGCCCAGAAATCGTATAAATAAAAGCACGTTAAAAACTATCTTGTACGGAATATTTAAATTTATGAACTTCGTAAATATGTGTTTCAGTAATTGATCGTAGTTGTTTACAGAAAGCGAACATTAGAAGTAGAGAGTGAGAGACGTCGCCGTTTTTTCACGTCCGTACCGGAAGTTGACATTGAGAAACCTTTTTAAAGAAGTGAATCTTAAATATAAAGCAATATTATTTATTTTTAATTAGAGATAAAAAAAAATCAAATGAAGAGCCTAAGATTTATCCGAGGTCAAATTATTTATGTATCACAAGTATGGAAGTAAATAGTGAAGCCGTTTTCACGAGAAAAGCGATTACACACACACCTCTGTTTTATATATAGTATAGATATATATATATATGTGTGTGTGTGTGTGTGTGTGTGTGTGTGTGTGTGTGTGTGTGTGTGTATGTATGTATGTATGTATGTATGTATGTATGTATGTATGTATGTATGCATGTATGTATGTATGTATGCATGTATGTATGTAATGTTCGCATGTGTGTGTGTGAACTGTTTAAAGGGTGCGTGATATTGATTACCCTGACGCTGACGATAATTTATTGTGACCTCAGTTTTTTTTCTTGTGAGATCTGTGTATGTGCGCGCGCGTATTCTTTCCTTTCTTTTTCTTTTGATTCTTCCGTGTTTCTTGTTCTCTTTCTTTTTCGCTTTTCCTCCCTAGGTGTTCGAGTGAAATTCTTTAAGTTGAAACAAGGCGCAAAATGTAATCTCAATTATCACATTAAAAACAGAGTGGTGAACAAGAGAAGGGAGATGAGGAGGAGGAGGAGGAGGAGGAGGAGGAGGAGAAGAAGAAGAAGAAGAAGAAGAAGAAGAAGAAGAAGCTGATGATGATGATGATGATGAGGATGATGACGACGACGACGATAATGATGATGTGAAGAGAGGACAATAGTGTTAATGATGAATATCATCATGATGACGATGATAGATTTATTTTCTAAAAATTATAGAAATCAAAATAATGTGAAGTAAGAGTCACTTTTCACTGGAAAGCCCATAAAAATGGCGTTGCATATGACTGCACAGGTGGGAAGGTGACAGATATTCAATAATTTGCCTTAGAAGAGCAGTGGGATAGAGTAGGAGGTAAAGAAGAATCAGTGAAAGAAAGAAAGAAAGAAAGAAAGAAAGAAAGAAAGAAAGAAAGAAAGAAAGACACTTGACAGATGGGAAATGTGAATGAAATACAGAAAGAAAGAGACAGCAAAAGAAAGAAAAGGGTAAGAAGAATGTGTCGAAGTGATAAAAAGAAAAACAAAAAGAGTAAGTGAAGAAGATGAAAAATAGTGCGAGACGAGACGGACAAAGGAGGGTTGTACAGAGAGAAAGGGAAAAATATGAAGTGAAAAAGTAAAAAGAAATGAAGTATGAATACTATGGAATCTGCTGTTGGGAGTTACAGAGTTGAAAAGGATTCGTTAGAAAAACTACATTCTGCGTTTGAATGGAATTCGTACTTTGCTGTGTATTTTACATATTCCAAATAAAAATGAACGAATGGGCTAATGTCATGAATTTAGACAATCAAGTTGAAGAGTAATCTACGGCATATACATGCTATACACAGAAATTTAAACATCTCTCTTGATTGGAAACACAAAGGGTGATTTGACGAGTGCCTTTGATCTTTTCTGAGACAGCTAGATTCTGTTCATTCAGGTATAGCACACACACACACACACACAAGATTTGTAGCGAATGTAACGCAAAAGTGGTTATAATGTATTTACTAACACATACAGGGGATCTTTCTGAATTGATGGGCGCCACTTTTTATTTGTTTTATTTAGAGTGTTTTCTACCGAAACACTTTCAAACTTCGTATACTTGTATATTTTGTGTTATAGAACAGATAAAAAATTTTGTATTCGAAGTTATTTCATGTAAAAAATTGTCGTATTTCGGTAATTTCAACCAATCACTGACGTCTCCAATTGTAGTAATGCATCGGTCCAGATGCATTTTCCACAGTTCGAAGTGATGCCTTTTAACGCCTCCGTCGGTTTTTTTTTCCCCTCTTCCATATCTGCAAAACGTCTTCCTTTAAGATTTTTTTACATTCGGGGAAAGAAAAAAAAAAGTTGCAGGAAGCAAGATCGGGTGAATAGGGAGGCTGGGTAAGCGGGATCATGCCAATTTTGGTCAAAAACTGTTTCATATTCAAGGTGTGCGCAGGCGCATTGTCGTGATGAAACCACCAATCTTCACTTTGTCATGTCAGGGCATTTTCGTCTCACCGCGTCCCGCAAACGCTTCAGATCTGCCAAGTAAAATGTCTGGTTAACAGTTTGACCAGGAGGAACAAATTCTATGTTGATAATTCCTTTCGCATCGATGAAACAAATCAGCATCGTCTTGACAGTGGACTTCACTTGACGCACTCTTTGGGGACGTGGTGACATTAAATGCTTCCATTGATTTGATTGCTGCTTCGTTTCCGGGTTGTAGCCATAGCACCAGCTTTCATCACTAGTGATGACCTTCGAAAAGAGGTCCGGATAAACGGATGAACTTCCAACTGTTCTTTCAGTTCACGACACGCATTCAGTCGTGAGTGCTTTTGATCTTCTGTGAGCAAGCGAGGCACAAATTCTGCTGCAACTCTTTTTATTCAGAATTCCTCGCTCAAAATTCGTTGGGAGAAGCTTCAGGACATACCAGTCATACCAACAAGTTCGTCAATTTTTCGGTGACGGTCCTCCAAGATCAGTTTATAAATTTTCATGTTTTCATTCGTCAGGAGGTCGACTGTTGCCCTGAACGAGGTTGGTCTTCAGGCAACAAATGACCACAAAAACGTGAAAATCACACGTGAACTTGTGTTTTTTCTCATTGCAGCATCCTTGTAAGCTGTTTGAAGTATGACAACTGTTTTGGCTGCAGTTTTCCCCAGCAGAAAACAGAATTTTACGAAAACATGCAGTTCCTTCATTTCAGCCATCGCAAAAATCGACGAACAGAGAAGCACTGCAAAACAAAGCCGCACTACGTGGCAGTACAACCCAAACCGACGCCGCCAGTCGGCAGACTGATGTCGCATCAAGTAGCTCCTAGCGGCGGAAGTCTGAATTACAACGGGCTTGTCCCACAGGGAATATTTCCGGTTACTTTTGGATACCCCCGCTGGTGCAGCTTAAAACATTTATTTACACCCGTTTGGTGTTTTTTTTTTGTATTATATATATTTTATTTCAAGTTGTCAATAGAAACATCAGGAACCTGTTACTGGTTTTCTACGGCTGTTTAGCCCCCTCTAGGGGCTATCTTCGGCCCACCAAAGAAGTTCGGTGGACGTTTAATTCAATTTAATCAAACACAACTCAATAAGATGGCGGAGCGCGTCTTGAAAGAGTTGGGGGGTAAAAAAAACAACTCCTACCACGAATCTGGTGACTGCTGAAGATTTCCTTCCCCTTCCTTCCGCTACTGGCAACAATACAGGAGAAGGGGAGGAGAAAAGCGAGACTGTTAATGTATAAAATCCACCTCGTAGTAACAGCAGCAGTAGCAGTAACAACAACAGCGGTAGCAGTGACAACAGCAGCAGCTGCAACCGTGACAGCTGCAGTAGCAGTAGTAGTAACAACAGTAACAACAATAGCAAAAGTGACAACAGCAACAACAGAACCAACAGCAACAACATCGTCAAGAACAACAACAACGGCAGCAGCAACAAAACCAACAGCAACGAGCACATTACCAACAACTAAATGTCCCCTATATGTCGGCCCAAGTGGCCAATAAATGAAATAATAATAATAATAATGATAATAATAATAATAATAATAATAATAATAATGAGGACTGGATGCTAAAACTTGTCTTAAAACATGAAAGCATCTGAAAAACTCTGAGGACTGGATGCTAAAACTTGTCTTAAAACATAAAAGCAAGAAAGCATCTTACTCAGTAAAAGAACAGGCAAAGGAATATCTAAGTGAATTCCAATTGCAACAAATTCAAGAATTAGACGAACTAGAAACACCTGCAGTAAAAGCTAAGCGCTTGAAAACCCGTGCAAAAATTGCTGCCTTAGATATTATGACTGAAAAATGGCATGGAAAACCTCTCAATGGCAAATACCCAAAGAGAGCGAATAATGCAGATATTGACAAAGCCTTTACCCATCAATGGCTAATGGCCTCTGGCTTGAAATCAGAAGCAGAGGGGTTTATCATAGCAGCCCAAGATCAATGCCTACCTACAAAGAACTACCAGGCCAACATATTAAAGAACGGCAGCTCTCCATTATGTCGTATATGCCAACAACAAAATGAGACCATCGATCATGTTGTCTCCATGTGCAGTCTGCTTGCGCCTACAGAGTATCTCAACAGGCATGATAGAGCTGCGCAATATATTCACTGGGTAATATGCAAAAACCTGGACTTGCCCCATGATAAAAACTGGTGGGAACACAAACCACCCCCAGTACTTGAAAATGATCACATTGCACTCCTCTGGAACTTCACCATTCAAACTGACAGAAAGATAGACGCAAATAGGCCAGACATCATACTGAAAGACTTCAGACAAAAATCATACCTCCTCATTGATATGACTG
>NC_142930.1:81040167-81045167 GCF_046866305.1 Octopus bimaculoides | reverse complement strand
TGTTATTATTATTATTATTATTATTATTATTTTCATATACACTCATATCTACTCAAGCTAACTCCACGCAGTCTTCTACTGATATTAACCCTCTTCCACCATCCTTTCTAGGTTAGTATAATCTTGCTACTCTTGCCCTTGGGTGGAGTCCTCCATTCATATTGAATTTTTTCCTAGTTCTTCTGTCTAGCCTTGCTAATCCAGGTTTTGTCCAATCTACAAAAGCTGCTTGAGTATCTAAGTAATGAAACTGCCCAAGGTTTTACAGCCTCCACTAGATTCGGACCATTTAACTTTGACTTCATTAGCGTCCACACCTTTCTGATGTACTACTCAATTTTCGTTTTCATTTCTGTATTATTATTATTATTATTATTATTATTATTATCATTAAGGCGGCAAGCTGGTAGAATCGTTAGTACACCGGGCAAAATGCTTAGCAGTGTTTCGTCCGTTTTTACGTTCTGAGTTCAAATGCTACCGAGGTTGACTTTATCTTTCATCCGTTCGGTATCGATAAAATAATCGCCAGTTGAATATTGAGGTCGATATAATCGATTAACTCCTTCCTGATAAAATTGCTGACCTTGTACCAAAATTTGACACCGTTTTTATAATTATTATTATTATCGTTGTTGTTGTTGTTGTTGTTGTTGTTGTTGTTGTGGCTGCTGCTACTGCTGCTGTTACTGCTGCTGCTGCTGCTGCTGCTGATGATGACGTTGCTGATACATCAGATTTATTTTCGAACTCTCAGAGTAAGTCCTGTTTAAAATTATTGTTTCTACCTAATTGGGTGAAACATCAGAGAAGATGTAAACATCGAAAACAATAAACACTACGTACACACCGATGGACTAAACAATACTTACTGTTTACTTCTTACTACTCAAAACACACCAAATTAAATACAGAGCTTAATCTAGCATGAAGAATATGATCAATTGTTTTGTGTTTTGTAATTCAAAACGGAGGACTCCAATATTATCCTAATAAGTTTTTTTTGTGTGTTGTTATTGAGCAAGACACTTTATTTCATGTTGCTCCAGTTCACTCAGCTTTTTCCTTTTCCTTGGCTAACACTGGTGGTGTGGGGAGAGGAGGCTGGTGTGCATGGGCGACTCCTGGCCTTCCACAAACAACTTTGCTCGGGCTTGTGCATCGAACGGTAAGTTTCTAGGTGCAAACCCAGGGTTGCTCATGACTGAAGAGGTCTTTACCCTTTAAGTTTCTTTGAGACTCAGTTTCAATTCCAAGTTAGAATACGATTATGATTTATATTCATGGCTTTATTTAAGACATGATTGTTACACCTCATATTGAATGTCTTTTATTACTGTAAAGCTTTTCCCTTTACTCATATGAATGCGTGAATGTATGTGTGTGGAAAAGTGTACATTAATTTCTGATCCTTTACAATGCCACTCTGCTTTGATCATTTCCTTCAAAATTATCAAAATTTATGTTTTAATCATATAAAACTACTCAGAAATGCGCATGCATAAACACTCTCACGCTCACACATACATATACTCAAAAACGCGCACGCACACACACAAAATACACATTTTGTTAATTATGTATGTATAAGATACACACACACACACACACACACACACACACACACACACACACATATACACATATACATATATATGTATATGTCTATGTATGTGTATGTGTGTGTATACATGTATATTGTTCTATATATGTGTATGCGTGTGTGCGTGTGTAAACGTATTGCGTGAATCTTTTTCTTCATCAGACAAAGATTCTATTCAAGTTATTTTTCCCACAAGTCTTTCATCGCCATAAATCTCTTAAATCGTTTCGTATTTCCCAGCGGCCACCCACAGTCACCACCACAACCACTATCATTACAAGTGTCATTATAACTATCATAACCACCGTCACTACTACCACCAGTACAAATATTATCACTACTGCTAATACTTTCATTATCATCACTGCAACTAACAACTTTACTACTAACGACAACCACCAAAGCAAGACAAAAACAACACCAACAACTACAGTAAGAATCACAACAAAAACTGAAGCTACAACAATGTATTTACAGTCGAAAAGTAACTACATTGTTAATTAAACAGATTACAATATGAAACAATCACAACAGCATCGGCAGCAATACACAGCTAAAGCTGCGTGTTTGCTCGTGTACATGTGTGCATGTTAGTGCATGTGTGGTGTGTGTGTGTGTGTGTTATATGAGTGTAGTGTGTGTATATGACAACTCAAACACACCAATAATCATTTTAGAACCAGACGTCTTTTCACACACACACACTATCATTCGTAAGCGTAACCAAGAGCCCACTCCCAGCTGTAACGGTTAAAACCCTGAAACTTGCCCACTTGACCAGACATATATGATAAACTCCTTTGTATATAATGCAGAAGTTACAGCAACGCTTCAAAATAACGTAACCGAAAAGAAAAATTACAATTAGTTAAGAGAAAGCAATTTCAAAAGATGCTACGCAAACTACCTACCTTCATTCCGGTACATTGACAAAAGTAAAGCCTCTAACTTAGCTAGCTTCTGATGAGGTTTGAAAAGCAACTGCACACCACATACAAACAAGTGGGGAAATCCATGCCATATGCTAATGGGTCTAAGTGATGCAAATTATGCATAGTAGAAAGATCGCATATTCTTTTTAGATATAAGAATTCCACTGCACTACTAAATCCCAGACTCGAAATTTTCAGAAATGTAAACATAACAATTTTTTTAATTTTTATGGTGAACTGAATGACATGACCCTCTTCAGATTGAGCAGCTGTCTCGCAGACTTTGGACCCCCTCCTGCTGAACTATTCTTCAACAACTAGCTTAACTACGACTTTACGATCAAAGGGGACATACCTTTAATTTTATTTCTTTTCCTTTTCCGTTTCTATTCACCCTTCCACTTTTTGTATCCAGCTTCTAGCTTTTTTTCAGGATTTCTCTTGTACCAGCGTCCTGTTTTTTTTTTTAATTGAATAGACCATGTCTCAGAGCCTGAGGCTCGGTCAGAAACATAAAGTGTGTAATAAAAACCTGCCTAGACACGCATCTCCAATGCAAGAAACTACTAGTAACACATATCTTTATATTCTGCACTATAAATTAAATATATATATAGATTTATATATATATATATATATATATATATATATATATATATATATATATATATATATATATATATATATATATATATATATATATATATATATATATGTACACATATATGTGTGTATGTGCATTTTTTCAATGTGTACAAGTAACACGGAAAGATAAATAAATAGTTACCCGGGTAGCAAAAGTTCATATAAGTACCAAGGGTGTAACAGCCTACTTATAAAGGCAGAAATTCCGGAGTTTAGTGAAATGTGTTGGAATGACATATATAAATAAATAAAGGGAGTTAAACGCAGGTGTTATTCAAATCTTTATACTTCCGACATATGCTTCGAAGAAAACATTGGTATTGTTCCAGAAGGAATAAAATGATGTAAAACAATGCAATATTCTCATCAGGGAAAGAAAGAGAAACAAAACGCATCAATAAGACATTTTAACCGAATGTGATTACTACATATATGTTGAAGGGAACGCTGGTAAGTTATTTTTTAAAAAACCGTTAATAGATATAACGTCATTCGTTTCCTTGGCAGTAATTCTAAGTCTAGAAACTCTATTTATCAATGTAAAATTACTCCCGGTTCTGTCGTCTTTTTTATATAGGTAGTTCTTCATCTCAGTTGTACAAAAGAACATCTAACCATTACTCTACATTTAGACGTATCAATAAACGCAACAATATTGGACTTAGCAAATTAATTTGGTCTCTAAAGAACATAATAAGCAATTTGATTTGGAATGGAATATTTTGTCCAGGTCCTTTCCTTATGATAAAGGTAAATCTTTTTGTTCGCTCTGTAACGGTGAACTGTATTTCATCCTGTTCTCTGAGAATTCTCTTGTAAACACGTTTAAAGAACGCGTTTATCGTTGCAAACATTGGCAAAAACATAACTTTAGTTCTACTTGTCTATAAAATTCGACCTATAACTGTCATTTCCACTAGATGTATCTATTTCCACACCTTTAACCTTTATTCCTATTCACCTATCACACTATCTTTCTCCTCCTTCTCTCTCTATAAATTGCTTTTGACATTATATCTATTAACGGTTTTTTTAAATAACTTACCAGTGTTCCATTCGTCATATATGCAATAATCACATTCGATTAAAATGTCTTATTGATGCGTTTTGTTTCTCTTTTCTCTCTGGTGAGAAGATTGCATTGTTTTACATCATTTTCTTCATTCTGGAATAATACCAATGTTTTCTTCGAAACACATGCCGGAAGTATAAAGATTTGAATAACACATGCGTTTAATTCCATTTATTTACGTGTGTGTGTTTCTTTGTTTGTTTGTGTGTGTATGTGTGTGTGTGTGTGCGTGCGTGCGTGATTTAATAAGCACATGATTTAAATGTAAGCTTACAAAATTTCATGTTCTGTAAGCGCAGTTACGTGGCGAGTTTCTTTAGCGTGCTGTGTAGTATCCTGCACTTTTCAGGTACAAATAAGCATGACTGCTCTCTTAGAAAAATGGAGAAGAAACGAGAAAGAACAAGAACAAAAAGGAAAAACAAGAAAGAAATGCAAAATAAAACGATAAAGGAGTTAAAATTTGTGTCCTTTTTTCTCATTAGAATGGGAATTAACAACGCTTCGAAGAGCTGATATGACGAGAAATGATTAAAGCTTGTAAGAGTGTATACCTAGCCCAGAGTGAGCGTTGTTCACTAGTTCGATAGCAGACGCTGACATACTTACATTTTGTGAAAATTTGCGATATCATGTTTAGTAGGTCGGTGGAGTTCTTAGATTTAAAAAGGATATTATTTCTTTCAGCTATACACAACTCGGAGGTACAGACACATACACATAAATGCGCGCGTACACATACATATTA
>NC_142930.1:81016336-81037167 GCF_046866305.1 Octopus bimaculoides | reverse complement strand
GATAGACTAATTATACTAATGTTGCCTCTACTACTACATAGAAGTTTATGTCTCTGTGCAGCTGAGGATTGCTCTGCATTTTAAATTGATGTAATGATTGCATTGTTCAATTAAATGGAGTTGCATGAAACGATCGTACTGCATTAACTCTGGATAACCTTGTTGCTTATTTTGATATATATGTATGTATATATGTACGTATATAAATACATATATGTATGTATGTGTGTATATGTGCGTGACTCTTAATGAATTCTTTATACTGAAATATATATTGAAGAAGATAAATATGTTCATTTGAATATATACGTTATTATTATATATATATATATATATATATATATATATATATATATATATATATATATATATATATATATATATATATATATATATATATATATATAGTGTGTGTGTGTGTATAAGCATATATATATTTACGAACATATATATACACATACACATGCATATAAATACATACGTATATATATATATATATATATATATATATATATGCGTACAGGACGTCACCAACTGTGTAAACAACATGAAATACGTAGACAAACGAGTTAAATACCTAAACAACGAGAGAAAAATGGAAAACAGGACATGTAATATATATTGGAACTTTAGTTAAACGAACCAACCTCAGTGCTTATTTTTTAAAAGCCTGATACTTATTCTATTGGTCTATTTTGACAAATCACCAACTTACGGGGATGTAAACACACTAAAACAGGTTGTAAAGCGGTAAAGGGAACAAACACAGACCCAAAACACACATACATAGCTATGTATACTTATATATACGACAGGCTTCTTTCAATTTTCGTCTGCCTAATTCACTCGTAAGGTGGTACGCAGGGGCACGAAACCCGGAACCATGTGTTTGGGACGCAAATCGTTACCACAAATTAACAAGCACATATAAGAGTGAGTGTGTACTAAGAAACTTACTTCCCAATCATATGGTTCCGGGTTCAGTCCGACCAAGGCTTTGGTAGACGGGAACTAAAAGAAGCCCGTCGTATATATATATATATATGTGTGTGTATGTATGTACGTATGGTATGTATATATATATATATATGTGTGTATGTATGTATGTATGTATGTATGTATGTATGTATGTATGTGTGTGTGTATGTATGTATATGTACTTTTTGAGTATGTGTTTGTCCCCAACTATCGCTTGACAACCGACGTTGATGTGTTTATATCCCCGAAACGTAGCGGTTCGGCAAAAGTGACCGATGGAATAAGTAGTAGGCTTGCAAAGAATAAGTCCTGGGTTGATTTGTTCGACAAAAGGCGGTGCACCAGCATGGCCGCAATCAAATGACTGAAACAAGTAAAAGAATAAAGGATAATATATATATATATATATATATGAGAGTAAAAATAAATACAAAAAAGGTGGGTTTTTTTGTATGATTGTGTATAGAGGAATATATTATTTAGTTTAAAAGAGTTCCAACACTGTCTGTTTTTTATGTTTTATTTATATTCCTGCAGAACCAATGTGGGGTATAGAATATGGAATATACAATATATAATATAATATACAATATATAATATAAAATAAAATAAAATAAAAATGGATGGCACCATGAAAGAAAGTATTGAATGTAGATGAAATATTGAGTGTTCAATATAAAGGATCAAATATATAAATATATAAATATAAATATATAAAGGCGACTCGAGTTTCAGGGCTATTTCCCTTCGTCATGGCTGATATACACATATATAAGCATGGCTTGGCACCTTAGGCAAGTGTCTTCTACTATATCCTTGGGCTGACTAAAGCCTTGTGAATAGGCATGGTAGAGGGAAACTGAATAAAGACCACTACGTGCATGTAAGCAGGCATGCATGTATATATATATATATATATATATATATATATATATATATATATATATATATATATACATGTAGGTATGTGTGCATATATATGTTATGTATGTATATATATGCTAATATACATGTATATACATGTGTGTATGTATATATATAAATGTATGTATATGTGTATATGCATATATATGCATGTATATGTATGTGTGTGTGTGTGTGTGTGTGTGTGTGTGTGTGTGTGTGAGTGTGTGTGCGTGCGTGTATGTGTTTGTTAATTTTACTGTCTCTATGCCTTAACATCAGGCAATGGTAGTTAGCTTTGGTGTCATGCAAGAAGTATGGCGAGCTGGCAGAAACGTTAGCACACCGGGCGAAATGCTTAGCGGTATTTCGTCTGCAGTTACGTTCTGAGTTCAAATTCCGCCGAGGTCGACTTTGCCTTTCATCCTTTCGGAGACGATAAATTAAGTACCAGTTACGCACTGGAGTCGATGTAATCGACTTAATCCCTTGTCTGTCCTTGTTTGTCCCCTCTATGTTTAACCCCTTGTGGGCAATAAAGAAATAAGAATTACCCTTTGTTTCCAATCTTCTATGTAAACATGTATGGGCATGGTGAAATATTACTTGAAAATAGGTGAGCGTTGGCAACTGGAAAGTCATCCAGCCATATAAATCTTCTAATCAATTCGAGCATGGAAAGGTGGACTTTTCATTATATGGACGACATCCGGTTGGGAAGCAAGCGTCTAACCACACAACCACGCCTGTATATGGATAATAACGAGAACTTTTAGGTAGAAATACATAAATACTTTAATACGTTGATATATACGTTTTCACAAAGCACATGTCTTTCTTTTTCTGGTTGCATTCCCCGTACACACGACATTACAAATATGATTTGCAATATTCATAGATCTTAAGGTGAGCCATTATTACAAGTGCTTCGTTTCTTCACACAAAATCTGCAATAATGGTTCCGCTTAAAATCTAAAGGGCCAGAAAAATAGCACAGAGACTTTTTATGAGCGCACTCAGAAACGATTCCCATTAACGAACTTAAGGGGTATAATATATATATATATATATATATATATATATATATATATATATATATATATATAGTACAAACTTACTTGCAAAAAGGACGTGTGCGTTCGATGATGTAATAATACAAAGAATATCTATGCATGTATACACACATATATGTACATACTTACATCTACATGTGTATATAGATGCATATCAGGGTACAGGACGTTAGAACAATGAACTACAGACAACGGAACGAACACATAGGAAAACAGATAGCCACTTGGAATTAATCCTTCGTCAGCTGCCTCTATTCTAACTAGACATTTCGAAGATAAGGCAGAACGTACTCTTGAATAGTCTCTTCCTGAGTAGTGGATCGACCCACTAAACAGAGGATTCCAAGGTGGCAAACACAAACCAAGACAGGAAAAATTGGACATATATATATACATACATACATACATACATACATGCGTACATAGATACACAGATACTCACACACACACACACACACACACACACACACACACACACATATATATATATATATATATAAACTAAATATAGAGATATATTATTGACAATCCAATAATTTATTTATATTACAATATTACATTAAATACTATGAATATAATATAACATAACATAATATTATATACCATAAATAATTATAAAAACTATAACAGGCCAACAAATTGTTTCGACTTATATATATATTTTTTTCTGACATACATAATCACAGTTCCATTATATATAAAGTCACTTTAGGGTCTGAACTTTAGAAAAGACGAAATTCCGTGTGAAAGGACGGCTGGATTGTAAAAATACCAGTGAATTAGATGTTTAACACACCCCTTTGAAAGTTTCTCTCCCTCAGTTTGTTACTTTATATATATATATATATATATATATACATATATATTCGTTTATTCTTTTATTTGTTTCATTCATTTGACTGGTTAGGTAATGAAACTTTGCTCCAATTTTCAGTTACTATTAACTTTCATCGAGAATTGCAAACATGTGTAAATATAGACAAATAACTGTTGATAAAAAAAAAATTGTAGGGGAAGTGAATGAATGGACAGGGATGGATTGAGTTACATTGGGTTTAAGACAAAGGAAGGGTACTAGAAAAAGGAACGGAAAGGTATATGCAGGCTAGAATGTCTAGGGGGCGAAAGGTTGCTTAGCGAACTAGCTTAGGAGGCATATACATACATTCGCACACACATGCTCGTATATACACTTACACATACATATACACATATACATACACGTACCCACCTACATACATATATTTTTATATACACACGCGAGCGACTACACACACGCATATATATATATATATATATATATATATATATATATACGCATATACATATATGTATATTCACACGCACACACACACACACACATACACACATGCATGTGCGACCCACATATATACACATAAATGCGAGTACGCATACACCCGCACATATACTGTCTCCTCCTCCTCTCACAGACATGCTTGTATACGTATTTCTACTCATCTTGTTAAGAAATTATTATTATCTCAACAAACAGTGCGGAGTACCTGAAGTAGATCCAACGGTAATATACCCTGACTGCGGATGACACCAGGTAGCCCAAACTGTGCCAGTGCTCTGTTCAACACTTCAACACATTAATCGACATATACCTATTAGACCAAAATATTAAATATATATACAGGGTGGGGTAGAGATGACGGATCTTTCTGAAAAGTTCACAAAATCATTAATTTTAGCAGAAAACAAATTTTATTGACATCAATGTGTTCGTATTGATTTAGTATTTA
Source organism: Octopus bimaculoides (assembly GCF_046866305.1). NCBI lineage: Eukaryota > Metazoa > Mollusca > Cephalopoda > Octopoda > Octopodidae > Octopus > Octopus bimaculoides. The sequence goes on along the minus strand of NC_142930.1, from coordinate 81,032,447 downwards.
TCAAAATCAAGTGTAGAAAGCAACATACATCATGTGGTGTCCGTTTTCATTGATGCGTTTCTGAAAGCGTTCTTGGAAGTTGGCCTCCACTCTCCCCAGCATTTCTCTGTCGATTTGGGATTCCACGTGAATAGCTTCCTTCAAATTGCCCAGTGTACGAGGCTTATGCGCATACACACTTGCCTTGAGATTTCCCCACAAGAAATAATCACACATGGACAAATCAGGGGGCCGAGGGGGTCAAGGGATATCAGAAAACCTGGAGTCACTGAAGAGAGGGCGAAGAGCGTCCATCGATGCTCTGGCTGTGTGCGCCGTCACCCCATCCCGCTGAAACCACACACGTCGAATAGGCATACGTTTTCGTCGCAATTCAGGCACAAAGTTATTTATCATCTCAATGTAACGCTCGGAGTTCACAGTAACAGCATTTCCGTTATTGTCTTAAAAAAAGTAAGGACCAATGACGGCAGCTTTTCCAACAGCACACTTTTGGGCTGTGCAGTGGTCTTTCGTGCAGTTCTCTCGGATTTTCAAGATCCCAATAACGACAGTTCTATCGATTCATCATACCATTGAGATGAAAATGAGCTTCATCACTCAAAAAAAAAAAAAAAAAAAATGAGGTTGTCATTTGCCTCAAAGATTGCTTCCATCTGACGTGCGAAGTGAAGCCGCTGTGTATCGTCTCATGGTTTTAGCTGTTGCCCAATGATCAATTTATACGACTGGAAATGCAGGCTTTCGTGCAAAATACGCTTTACCGATCGATTACCGACACCAGGTTCAGTGGAATGCCTCTGAGCAGCGCGAAACGGACTCCGTATCAAAGCTTGACTGACGCGTTCCACATTTTCCGGGGTCTGTACCATTCGTAGCGCCTCCACCAATCTCCTGTTCATTAGTGTACTTCGTGTACGATGTGCATTCACCCAACGTAAGAGTGAGTTACTGGTAAGAACAGCCTGATTTTGGTGAATGCTGAAGTGGCACTGAAACTCACGTTGAACTGCTGTGACAGACTCGTTATTCTTCACGTAACTGTCGTAGGCAAATACGCGATGCTCTATCATCCATAGCGCCATGGCTTCACTTGAAAAGAAAAGAAAATGCTAAGACAGCAAGGACCGAATGGTACCTGTCGGACACATATCCCTCCCATTGGGGCTGAATAATAGCCATTTCAAAAATGTCCGTCCTCTCTGCCCCACCCTGTATATATACATACACGAAGGGATGCTGAAAAGTTCCTTGCTTTAAGGGTATCGCGAAAGGCTTGATTGGTGGCCCAACTTTCCGAGTTCTTTTACACGGCTTAGAAAAACTGAAGAACTGCTGCAATAAGCGTGTGGATCTGAGAGTGGAATATGTTGAATAAAATTATAATTAACTGATCCTCCTGTATAGCGAAAGCCACGGACTTTTCAGCACCCTCGCGTATGTATGAACAAATTATGACAACACGTGTAAGTAAACGTATATATGTATTTACAATATATATGCATATATGTGTGCATAATTATATATGTAAAAATGTATATGCATACATAATATGGAAAAACTACATAAATATGCTGATTAAATCCATGAAAATATATATGTATATGTGCAGATTAGCATGTCTTGCTTTATGTATGTATTATCATGCATATAGTTGCATATCTAGACATGTTCATATATATTTAAATGCTAAACGTCTGGAAACTTTTACAGATTTTTACAGTTCCAGTGGGGGAATGGATCTGTAGTCTTTGAATTAGCTTTCTCTTTTCGGGTTTTGGGAAGCCTAATTTCTCAAGATATGTTTTTAGGCAGTGTGTTACATATCCCAGGGTCCCAATAATTACAGGTATAAACCTGAACGTGTAATCTGGATAGAGTAACTGCACATTTCTCAATAGTTCAGCGTAGGTATTTTCTTTTTCACTGATCTTCAGTTTTATGTTAACATCCGCTGGGCAGCTAATTTCCACAACTATGCACAGTATATATGTATGTATGTATGTATGTATGTATGTGCAAGTATGCGTGTGTGTGAAAATATTTATATGCAAATTGAAATGAAAAAGAAAATGTAATTTCAAAATAAATATGTCGTTGTAACAAATTATCGAAACGATCCAGTAAAAATAATAAATAACGGTAAGGTTGAGGGAAGCAACGGTACTCTCGTGAGAGCTAAGCGGGAGAAGTTATCACGTTATAAACAAGCATATTGTTGTCATGATGTAAGTGGTAAATAGAAAACGTAACAATTAAGGCTTGCTTCAAAACAAATGTAGAAGTATTTCTCTTGTGTATGATTGCGGAGCGTGTTGAAAATGGATTAAATGTTGAATTTAAAAGTGTGTAAAGGAAATAAGTGTGTCTGAGAGTTCGAGGCGGGGAAGCGCATAAAAAAATATCAAAATACAGGATTCTCCTCCTATCTTCCTTTCTATTTGCTTCGTTGTCTGTTTATTAAACTTTATATTTTTCTATAAGTTTATGCATATACCTCTACATATTCATGTATATTGATAATTTTTCTATATATTCTTGTATATTGATAATATATATATATATACATATAGAGCGTAGAATGCAAAGAAGAAGTGTAGTACCTTACTCTGAGAGGAAGTTGCTTTCCTTCGGGAGTTGACCAGGATCCTTTTTGTTTCTCACTCCTGCATCTAACACATGTATGCCTCCACAGATGCTGCCGTGTACGGTAGAAGCCTTGGGATGCCGCAGTGTCCAAGATAGTATAGATTCAACAGCAAGGACGTCATCCGAGACATATCTGAAATTTTGCAAGAGGAGTTTTAGAGCAGACACTAGAAATCTGAGAACTTTGAATAAAGAAGGAAATCCAGGAAGCTGATACCCTTAATACAGATATTTTAGGTATATCAGAGACAAAATGGACTGAGAACAGCTACATCCATATAGAAAATTATGATTTCCTACAACCAGGAGGTGAAAAACATGACTATAAAAAGATAAGAAAATTTGTATTGGGATGCTGGCTTCTTAATGAATGAATTATACTGATGAAAATAAGGGCAAAGCCTCTATTATATCCATTTTACAAGTCTATGTACCCACAACTGCATATTCTGGAATATTATATATATATATATATATATATATATATATATATATATATATATATATATAATATAAATATAGCACCACACATGCATATTAACCCATACAATATACATGTATATATGTATACATGTATGTATGTGTGTATGTATGTATGTATGCATGTATATGTGTGTGTGTGTGTGTGTGTTTATGTGCATGTATGTATAAGTTACTAATCCTTATAAGTAGTAGTATGGTGGAAATAAATAAAGTTGAAAATGCACCGAGTGTATAAGATGATTTATTTATACTAATACAATACACGGCCCCAAAACTACAAAAACATGCAATATTGTCCATCAAAGCATTCCATTCTCAAGACAAGACCCAAAAATGGAAAATTCGAAATACATGTAAATGATAAAAAACAAAAGTAAGCCAAAACACCCAAAATTTTACTTAGCACCAAATTACCCACTGAAACAATAACTGCAAGGATTGACAAAAAAACTGCAGGACCTGAATCAGCTTCGTATAGGACATATCTAAGAAATTATATAAAGTAATAACGTCCAGCTGTTCTCGGTACTGTCACACGACATATACAGTAAAGTAACACAGCTTTAACTTTTAGTACAATTAGTATGTTCATTCAATCACATGACCCTAACACGCTAGTACTACGCAGAGCTAATCGAATTCTCAAACTGATCTCATGACTATCATCAATCAATCAAGCTTTGTCTTAACTGATAACAAATTTAGCCATAATCACTTCATAAATAAGATCAAATTTTCAGACTCCGATCAAAATCAAGAAAAATAACGATTAATCCCAGATCACTCTGTCCCACTGTACTTTGGTGTCTATCTCGCAATACTTTTGAAAATTAAGAAATCGTGGAACGAATTGATTTAAATAAATCTTCTTTAAGACTTCAAGTGCATTTTTACTCCTTCTCTCTTTCCCTCTGTCTCCTCTCTCTCTCTCTCTCTCTTTCTGCCTTTCTCTCTTTCTCCCTCCTCTCCTCTCTCTATATGTATGTCTTGGTGTGTGTGTGTGTGCGTGCGCGCGCCTGTGTATGAAGATAAAACAAGTACTTTTAAAGATATGAAAAACAAAGAACATTGGCTAAATAAAGGATTCAGTCAATGCGCTTTGTTTTTTAGGTATAATAAATGTACTCTGTATTATGATAAATATATTCTGAATATGTTTTATTCTGAGTAAATTTATTGTAATAGTTTGGATAGATACGCCTTTATTTGTAAAACTTCGAAGTCACTTGTCAACTAAATAATATGTATGTATGTATGTATGTATGTATGTATGTATGTATGTATGTGTGTGTGTGTGTGTGTGTATGCATGTGTTAAATGTGTGTTACAGCAGACTTCCCTTTTTAGATACGTGAAGTGCATATTAATGTTGGAGGGATATCCGATTTATAAAATACTGTCTGATGTTCAGTACTGAATTCTGTTCTGTTCCCGAAGAGAAAACTCGGAGTTTATTATTATCACTAGTAGTAGTAGTAGTAGTAGTAGTAGTAGTAGTAGTAGTAGTAGTAGTAGTAGTAGTAGTAGTAGTAGCAGTAGTAGTAGCAGCAGCAGCAGCAGCAACAGCAGTAGTAGTAGTAGTAGTAGTAGTAGTAGTAGTAGTAGTAGTAGTAGTAGTAGTAGTAGTAGTTATAATTAGAAGACGTTGTAATGCTAAATAAAAGTATTCAGATAATCTTTGAGGAATCGAGATTTTTAGAATATCAAAGTGTGCATTGTGGTCTGGAAAATGACAACTATCTAATTCCTCCATTGAGGCTTCTGTAAACCTCTCTGATTGTCCACCTACACAATGTAACTGTCGCTTTCTGCAACCGCGCTTCAGTCAATATGTCTGATAACTAAATTGAATGAAAGTTAGAGTAAAAGGTTCTGTTATTCTCTTCCATTCAAATAAATAAAGCGAAAATTTAAAAATACAGTGTTTATGGACGTTTGTTGACTTGCAATGTAATTCATCACAGTCTGTTAAAATATACGAGATTCTGCATGAATGGCTAGTTTAGTGAAGGTGGGAGGAAGGAAACATAAGATATTGAGGTGAAGGGGTGAATGGCAAAAGAGATGGATAAATGTTGGAAGGTTGGAGAGAAAGCAAGCTAGAGAGAGAGAGGGAGGAAGCGTATTAGAGGAAGGAGTATGCAATGAGAGAGAGAGAGAGAGAGAGAGAGAGAAAGGCGAAAGAAAGAGAGAATGGAATGGATGTATATGAAAACAAGTAAAGAGAAAAAAAGCTGTCAAGATATAAGGAAAAGAGAGAAGAGATATGAGGAGATACAATAGATTATGAATACATGAGGGAGCAAGACAAACGAGGAGAAGAAACAAAACAAAAAAAAGAGAAGTTGTGAGACGTGGGTAAGATTGATTATGTACATATGAGAGGATGTGTGCATATGTGAAAGAGAGATACAATGAAAAATTAGCTGATTAGATGACAAAAAGTAAGGGAGAAAATGGGAGATGAAGGAACATTTAAGAAGTGAGAGAAACAGTATGAGAGATGCAACAAGAGAACAAAAAAGAAAAAGAAAGCGCGATGGACAGATAGATAGATAGATAGATAGATAGATAGAGAGAGAGAGAGAGAGAGAGAGAGAGAGAGAGAGAGAGAGAAAGAGAGAGAGAGGCAGACTGACAGACAGAAAGAGAGATACAGGCAGACTGACAGACAGAAAGCGAGAGAGATATGGAAAGAGAAGGAGAACAAGAAAGAAAACCAAAAGCAAAGATTTTTGATACAGAATGATGCTAAATGGGAGAGAGATGTGTGAGAGGAAAACATTAAAACTACTTGAAAAGGAAACAATAAAATACGAAGAGATTAAATAAGATATATATGTATAATTATATAACGCATACATATATATTACATATATATTTTACATATACACATATTTATATATATATATATATATATATATATATATATACATATACACATACACATATCTATGCATGCGTATGTGTGCGTATACGCGCACACACACAAACACACATCTATATATGCATATACGCACAGACACACACACATGCGCACAGAGATAGAGAAAGAGAAAGAAAGAAGAAAAATAAAAGAAAGAAGATAGATAGATAGATAGATAGATAGATAGACTCTCTTTGTTCATTATTTTCTCGACTATCAGTATCTTTTTTTTTTTGTTCTCCCTCTGTGCTCTTTCTGATTCTTTATTCGTTTTTCTATCGTTACACCTCTGTATATAAGTTCACCAATTCATCCTTTGTGACCTCTCTCTCTCTCTTTCTTTCTTTCTTTCTTTCTTTCTCTTTCTTTCTTTCTTTTTTCTCTTTCTCTCTCTCTTTCCCCTCCTTCACCACCCTTCTTTCTCCTTTATTTCTTCTTGATTTATCGTCCTTCTCAAAATTTAATCGTCACCAATATCTCAGAAGCTGTCTGTTTATCTCTCTCACTCTTTCTCTCTTTCTCTCTCTCTCTCTCTCTCTCTATCTATCTATTTATCTATATATCATTCTCTCCTTTCTGTCGCTGTCTTTACACACACATACACACACGCGCGGGCGCACACATACATATGTGCGGGAATATAGATATCCCACCCCTTTCTTCCATCAAAACTCGCTTCTTTTTCCCCTCTCCTCATCGCATTACACAACACTATTCCATTACCACCTCACTCTTCCCACTCATTCCTCTCTCTTCTCTCACTCTCTCCCTTTCTCTCTTCCTCTCCCCCCTCTCTCTCTCTCTCTCTCTCTGCTTATTTCTATTTCACTTTCTCCCCGGCTTCATTCCACCACGTTATTATCTTTCCTCTTTGAAGAGTGCGCTCTTCAAAATGGTTGACCATATATCATAGAAATTAGACAAGCCAGACTGGGCCAAACTTAAACTTCCGTAACAAACTAGATATTATTTTACAACAAACATATTCCATAGAATCAAAACGGAATAGAGGGGAGAGGACAATACAAAAAAAAAAAAATGAAACAAAATTTAAGAAAAAATATCAGCAACAATAACAGAGCAATAAAAAATAACTTATAGAAAAACAAATGAAATATCTACAGACAAAAGCTGAAAGACGAAAAAAATAGCAAAGTGGAAGATTGTTAAAAACAATTAAACCGAAAGAATTGGTTCAGTTGAAGTTTGGACAGCTAAAAAATATATATTGCCAAGAGCTAAAAAAATAAAAACCATGATGAAACGTATTTCTCTGTGACTGTAGAAGTATTTACTTTTTACTTATGTATGTGCGTCGAGATACACACACACACACACACACACACACACACACACACACACATTCACACACATATATATAGAGTGAGAGTATACGTGTGCACACACACACACATACGTACATATATATATGCATATATATGTATATATATAAATATGTATTTATATGTGTGTGTGGGTATATATATATATATATATATATATATATATATATATATGTATATACATATATACACACAGACGAACACACAACACTCACACATGAATATATGCGCACACATATGTTTGCCCACGAGAGTGCATGTCGCTGTATGTTTACGTGTGTATGGGGATATATACAATATTTCTATATGTAGGAATATGTGCTTGCGTGTGTGTGTGTGTGTGTGTGTGTGTGTGTGTGTGTGTGTGTGTGTGTGTGTGTGTGTGTGTGTGTGTGTGTGTGTGTGTGTGTGTGTGTGTGTGTGTGTGTAGGAAGAGAGATTTACATACAAGCACACTTACATTACTAACGTTATACTGTATTACAGAAAACCCACTACATATGTGGGAAAAATTCTGTCTGTGGGTGTGTTTGTGGAGTTGTTAGCTAACTCCTCATACATCGTTTTATCGATTTCGCTGAAACTTGACACGTGAGTAGAACTCATGTCTGGAGACCTCATGGCATACTCAGATTGTTGAAAAGATCGATAATAGGGCCCCTGGAAGGGATCTTTATATATAACCAAGGGAAATAGCGTATTCATTTTCCTAAAATATTTAGTAAAAATGAAATTGAGTATGCTTATTTCTTAGTATTTGAACTGTTAGAGCTATTTTCGCAATTCATCCAGTACAACCCTTAAACAAGTAAATAGTATTTTACTAAACAATAGATCCACTTATCTCGGTTAGTGACACTAGCGCCCCTGAGGTTAATATTCTCTGAGAACGCACAAAAGCACTTTTTCAGAGATATTTACTTTGAATTGCTATTATCTCATATCCGATTAGCCTGTTATTACGTAACATGCTTCACGATTTTAGTATACATACCTTATTAGTATTTCCTCCTATGTTCTATATAGTCTGGGAACGCATTGAAGCCCTTTTCGGAGCTACTTTATTTGAATTATTACTATGGGGTAACTAATTTCATGTTATTACATAACTGACTTCACAATTTGGGTATTCATAACCTATTGGGAATTCCTGAAAACAAGATCCTGCGTAAAATAGCTCGGTATTCTTTGTAAATGCACAAAAACTGTTTTAAGGGCTACATACTTTGTATTGAGGTTATTGGATTAGCGAAACAATTATGAGAACGGAACTAAGGGATAAGCCCCGCTTTCCCGGGAATTACCGGGTACGTCAGCTAGTATCTATCTATATATATATATATATATATATATATATATATATATATATATATATATATATATGCCAACACTGTGAGTAAAGACAAACGTTAACACTTTGTCTTTATTACAATGTCTTCCCAGACAAAAAGTATGATCAGCCGGACTAGTTTCAATCCTATGTTGGAATTACAACTCTTTTTAAATGTTCACGGAGATACTGCTTATAAATACAGCGTTGCTACTAAGGCCTTAAGTATTGGTTTCAAATCTTGGCACTAGTCCAGGAAGGTTGGGGAGGAGGCTAGTCGATTAGATTGACCCCAGTGTTCAACTGGCACTTTTTTTATCGACCCTGAAAAGTGAAAGGCAGTCGATCTCGGCGGAATTTAAACTCAGAACGTAAAGACAGACGAAACTAAGGTCTTAAGTATTAAAAAAAAAACATCGAGCAAATACTGTTCAAAACAATGCAGAATTTGCATTGAAAATGTATGTGACGGCAGCCATTTGATTCGTTCTTGCCTTAAACGTAGCTGATTCTTCCGAATATTTGTGTGTTAATAATGGGATTGCAGAAGGGTTCCAGACAGTCTTAAACTATATATAGGGTATGTGAATTGGGCACCCAGAACACAACTAGTGTAGAAGTATAGTAGGTGCATATATACGTAGCTTAAATGGAGAAACGAGAAACGAGACTTCCACATGTTAGTTTGATATGTCATATATAGTAGCTAGTTCTTTAAATCACATTTTGTGCTCCATCTGTCTTTGACACAGGATTTATTAGTAACTAGCAGAGGTACCTCAGACATCACCTGGTACTTCTACGTCTTACTCATAAACCTTCTTAAGAGATTCATTTACAAAAGAAATCTTTGAGGGGAAATGAAAAAATGTTGACGTGAATAACAGACTAGTGTATTTAATATGTTCCGAAACCCCCGCTGCACTGATGTTAAGTGTCATTACACTGCTAAATGTTTTGTGTTTGATAAATACAGCTTCTGTCGAAAATGTGCTTATGCTCTAAGCTATGTTGTTAGTGAAAATGTTGCGAAGCATTTTAAAAGTTATTTTAAAGGAGAATATACAAAAAAAAATTTCAGATACTTATTTGAAATTTTTTGCTTGGAAAAGTTATTTTTAAAATTATCCAAAATCTTTAAATATATGCGTACAACAATTACTAGAACTGAAAAGATGAAAAAACTCCTCAACAAGAAAATGGTAAATAGGTTTATTGCCCCTGTATGGCCACAGCCTTAGGCTGAAACTAGTAACAGAATAAAAGAATAATCAACCAAAGTAGCGATGCTTCAGAATCAGCACAACTTGTAATTTTTTTTTATATATGGTATTGATGAGACCTTTATTACTGACGAAATTCATTGCTTTCAAGCTATAAAAGATATCTTTACAGAAAACAATATCTATGAACACGTAAAGAAAGCAATAATGAAACTGAATCTCTTCATTGAAATGGTCATGAAAATATCAACAGACGGATTTCCTCGAAATAGTCAGTCTTATAACAGGTTTACTTTCGAAATTTAAATCAAATTAGCTTATAAAGAATTGACAAACTTTCATTGTAAAATGCATCATGAAAATATGTTTCAGTACGGTAAAATTCGAAAATTTTATGCATAATTTCTTTAAGTCGTGAGTTCCTAACTATCGTCAGTTTAAAGAATTTCTAGAACTTTCTTTTTTAGTATAAAGAGTTGATTATCTTTGTGAAACTCGTTGGCTAAGTGAAAAGATATTTCAATGTTTTTATGGGCTTAAAAGAGAAATATGCGCTTTTTTGGAAATGAAAGGTAAATCTGTCATCGAACTGATAAATAATAACCTGGAATTTTTCTTGAATATTGCAGCCCATTTAAATATTTGAACTCGTGAGTATGCTTTAGCAGACACAATTTCGTTTGGCTGAATCCTTGGAAGATGCAAAAGTGAATAGCAACACGGTTTTGTGTTTACAGCTTACCAATTAAGAGAAACGCTGCTATTTTCGGCAAAAGCACAAAATCATGAGACCGGGCGAACGCGCTGCTTCAAAGAATTACATGATTTTAACTTAATTTTTGCATTAAGAATATTGGTTAATTCATAAATTATAAACTCACGGCAAAACTTTTGGAACTAAATGTTAAGTGTCGTAATATCTACTCAGGTCTACTGGCTTTTTCCATTTCTCCACATTAGCCAGTCACAAGGTGCCTAGATACATTACTGAGAAGTAAATACAGCATTGAAGAGTAAAAGGCTTCCAAAAGAACTGTTCGCTAAATTTAATAACATCAAAGCTAAAGAAGCCAATTTCAAAGTTTTTTTTATTTTTTTATTTTTGGCAAATCAGTTAATTAGAAGAATAACACAAAATGAATTGCAGGTTAATATACATTTGTAGCAAAATTTAAAGATGTCTATTCGAGCTTTATGCCACTCTTTCTGTAAAATCCTATCCTGCAACGGCATGCCTCGCTAGAAGATGCATCTCCCTATTATGTTAACAAAGGGTTTTTTCTCCTACAAATAAAAACCATACAAAAACAGAATTAACAAACAATTAGTTTAAAGAGAACTTTTAAGTTGATACATTTCAGATATTTCTAAATATTGAGAGGATGGCAAAAAATAAATAGATAAAATTGCTGCCTCGTGTTTCTCACTAAAATTGGTAAGTAAACACTTTTTTCCGACTTCACAGGTTGTGAAAGAACAATGAAGGTTACAAAGATTTTTAGTCGACAGTAATCTGCATAATATTAAATAATAATGAACTCGGTTTAATTTACATATACATTAATTCGTGTATGTGTGTGTGATGTATGCATACGTATATATATATGTATATAAATAGACTCATATATAACTATTTGAATATATATGTATATATATACATATATATATATATATATATATATATATATATATATATATATATATATATATATATATTTATATGCAGTTAAGTATATGTCCAGTCATAGAGTGACCAATGGTTTCGCATCCATAAAGGGCTTAGCCTCATGGACGACTAAGACTCTACAGCCGAAAGCCATATAGTTCTTCAAACCTCGGAGGTAGAAATCCGTTACGGTAAGCCCTTTATGGATGCGAAACCATTGGTCACTCTATGACCGGACATAGATTTAACTGCATATAAATACATTACTGCTCTATGCTTCAGAGCAGTGGTTCCAAAACTTTTTGGGACTGCCACCCCCTTGACACCCAGGCCACATTCCTACCGCCCCCACCCGACTAATCATCACAAATATAAACCTCTTTATAAAGCAAATTCAAAGCAACTGTATTTCACAAATAAAACTTAACCCAATGAAGCCATTATTTTCTTGGTTTTACATGAATTACCACCCCATTATAACCCCAAATTTTACACGAATCGCTACCACATCATCGACCCACTTTTCTTCAATTCTCCCTTGGAACTTTCCATCGCCCCCAGGGGTGGGTGTGCAATACTTCCCACTTTGAGAACTACTGCTTTAGAGTGTGCTTCGTTTTCGAACATATGATACACTGACGATATACATTATTCACATCATTTACCTTTGACGGATATTTGTCCTCATCTTGTTTGTTGTTAACACAACGTTTCGGCTGATATACCCTCCAGCCTTCATCAGGTGTCTTGGGGAAATTTCGAACCTGGGTTCTCATTCCTAAGGTATTTTTCGATGTTGTTGTTATTATTATTATTATTATTATTATTATTTATTCAGGTCACTACCTGGAATCGAACTCGGAATCTTGGAGTTAGTAGCCCGCATTCTTAACCACGGGATACTAACCCCGAGTTCGATTCCAGGTAGTGACCTGAATAATAATAATAATAATAATAATGACAACAACATCGAAAAATACCTTAGGAATGAGAACCCAGGTTCGAAATTTCTCCAAGACACCTGATGAAGGCTGGAGGGTATATCAGCCGAAACGTTGTGTTAACAACAAACAAGATGAGGACAAATATCCGTCAAATATAAATAATGTACATAATTCCTCATCTCTTAAATATAGAACTGTACTGACGATATATATATTCTTTTACTTGTTTCAGTCATTTTGGCTGTGGCCATGCTGGAGCACCGCCTTTTAGTGGAAAAAATCGACCCCTTGGCTTATTCTTTGTAAGCCTGGTACTTATTCTATCGGTGTCTTTTGCCGAATCGTTAATTACGGGGACATAAGCACACCAAGATCGGTTACCAAGCAATGGTGGAGGGACAAACAAATATATATATATATATATATATATATATATATACACGACGGGCTTCTTTCAATTTCCGTCTACCAAATCCACTCACGAGGCTTTGCTCGCTCCGAGGCTATAGTAGAAGTCACTTGCCCAGGGTTCCACGCAGTGGGACTGAACCTGGAACCATATCGTTGGAAAGCAAGCTTCTTTATTTCATAAAAATTCGCCATACGGCGTTACATAGAGGGGACAAACAAAGACAGACAAACAAAGAAGCTACGGGCTGGACGCGGACATTAATGAATGGAGATGAATACACAAGAAAGAATGAAAATGGGAGAGGCACCAGCAACCGCCGACTGATAACCTCTCTAAAACTTTGTTCAATACATGTCGGTCAAATTTGTGAAACAAATTATTAACACAAATGTTCTTCCTCTTTATATGAGGCAACACGCCACTTATAAATGTTCATATAATTCACTGGGGCTTTTAGCCTCCCCGTATCTACAACCTCTTTTCACTAACGCCCACACCCTCTCTAGGCACTCCTCGAGTGGCGTGTCGGCATTGCCCGGCGCCGTGAAGAATATTTCTTTGAGGTCAAAAAATTTCTTCGCTACGTCCCACATTGTGACCTCTACAGCTATCTGCGGAGGACACTCGGGATCCTGTATGCAGGCCATGGCCTCTCCCCTAAGACTCTCTTCCAATTCTTTTTCTACCTCCCCCTTTCTAAAGAAGAAAACTAACGTTTCTTCTTCCTCCGGAGAAGGGAAAGACATTTCCACAGTCGGCGGCACAATTCCCACCGGCTGTGGTTCAACATTCGTTTGCACCTTTTTCTTTCTTTTCTTTTTCTTTTTTCCGGTGGAAGAGGAGGAGTCCTCTGGTTTACCCGTGGGACTCAATCCCTCTTCCACCTCTACATCTCTTTGAGGTTTAGGCGGGCTATTATTAATGCCCGCCTTCCTCTTTCTACCTCTATCTGTTGGGGCTACCGCCTCCTCATTTTTTCCTTCCTGCCGAGCAGGACTACTTTCTCCAACGGGTGCCCGTTCCTGAGACACTTTAGTGTCCCGGCGGCAATCCTTCTTCAAATGGCCAGGCTCCAGACACCGGTGACACCTAGGTTGCCGACCCTCGAGTATCACCGGATACCTGCAGCCAGTCATCTTTAGGAAGTCCGGAAATACAATATCTCCCACAACTACCGGGGTCCATAGGGTCAAAGTTGCCTTTGACCCTTCCCAGTCAACTGCGGGAGCCACGTCTACATTTAGTAGCCTGGGTCCACTGTCTCCCAAGCCCCGCCGGATGGCCTCTGTGATCCATCCAGCTTCGGTACCTGGGGGAAGTCTGCATACCCAGGCTCTCACAATTTTTTTCCACAATAAGTGGGGAGGAAAGAAATCTCCTCCCCCTGCAGTGCCAGCCTCTTCGGGGGAGTCAAACAGCGACCCCACCGTTGCAAATTTGACTCCCCTTGAGACAAAAAAGTTCTTCGCTGGCAGACAAGCCGCCAGCTCCTTCTCTGTCGTTTCTTTGTTGAAGAGGGCAATGGCATTGCGTGACCTCGAATAGGTCCGCAAGACCACTGTCCTCTTTTCCGTCTCTCTCACCCACTGCTTGGGCGGTATAACATCCCACTCCAAGAGAGTGGCTTCACTGTTCACTTTTTTTCCCATAAAGTTCGAAAAGATCACAAATGAATAAATAGAGTTAAAAAAAACGAAAACGAAGAAAGAAAGAAAAAAAAACAGATCCAAATAAAAGATAGACAGAAAGAGGAGAAAAACAACAGTTCAAACACGGAAAAAAAATCAAGCCACTAGGTAATCCGGGCTTCTTTCAAAAGATACTCCGATTCAAGGTACTCCGCTGCGTTTTCGGCACAAAATTGCCAAACCAAATATTTTTACTCTTGTGATGAATCGAACACTCGAACCACAAGCAGCAAACACAAATTCGTTCACAAAATTTTTCAGCAAAACATGCTAACAAATATTTTCACTGCTCAATTCGTTCAGCAAATTTTTCGGCAAAAATTGCTAACAAATATTTTCACTTCACAATTCGTTCACAAATGTGAACACAAAGTCTTTTTTTGTTTTCCTGGCTAAAAAGCCAAGCAAAAATTTTCACTCTATGGCAGGAGCGAACCCGCCTACCACAGAGAATGTACATACAATTTTGTTCGTAAATGAACAAACACAAAAAACCCGCCAAAGGCAAGCGAAAATGTCGCAATGCTGAACAAAAATCTGCTGAAAAAAATAGACAACAAATTATTGCTCAGCTGAGCAACAAAACCGACTTCCCTTGGCGAGTTCTTCAAATGTTCTTTGTTTTCATTAATTGGACAGAGCACAGCCGGCCCACATCCACCTCTGTTCACCGGAAGCAAGCTTCTTTATTTCATTTTAATTGGCCATTAAGGCCTTACAAAGAGGGGACAAACATGGACAGACAAACGTAAAGAAGCTGCGGGCTGGACACGGACATTAATGAGATGAGGGTGATAACGAAAAAAGGTGAAAAATAACAAAATGAAAAATGGGAGGGGCACCGGCGCCCACTGACCGATAACCCCTCGAATACATTGTTCAAGCTCAATATTTATAATCATCAATGCCTTTCAAGTAGGCCCTCCGCTGCACACAGGCTGCTCTCCATGTTCATCAGTGCTGATGCTCACATATGAGCGGCCGCCACAGTCGGCCTCCACCCTAGCACGGACGTTGTTTGTTACCACTGCTGCGGCCACCTGCTGGGGCCACCTCGAACTGCTCTCGCAGGCCGAGACGAACCTCTCTATATATTCAAAGTTTAAGCGTTCTTCCACCTCTCCACCTCTGAGGTACAGGAGGAGACACTCCTCCTCCTCCTCCTCCTCTGGGGGAGGGATCTCACCTTGTCCCGCCAGCGGCAAAACTCCCGCTGACAGGACCTCCCTCTCCGATGGTACATTTCCCTCCGGAGGGGTGACTGGTTCGGTCGGCGGCACATAAACGTCCGCCGGCCGCTTCCCACCTCTCTTTCTTTTCTTCTTCCTTTTAGAGGTTTCGGGGGGTTAGGGCCTCCTTCGGCATACCCGAGGAGATCTTTACCTCCCCCTCAACCTCTGTTTCAACTGGTGAGCAACCATTGTTGCTCACCTTTCTTTTTCTTTTC
>NC_142930.1:80976336-81008836 GCF_046866305.1 Octopus bimaculoides | reverse complement strand
ATATATATATATATATATATATATATATATATATATATATATATACATATATATATATATATATATAATTATTACAAATTAAAAGGGTAAAGGTTTATCAATTTATTAATTTATTAATAAATCAACAATTAATAATTTTTACCAAGCCCTTCGGTATGTAAGCACCATTATCGGTGGAGAACTTATTTAAAAGTTCATATACATTATAAACATAATTAAGGGATCAGCAAATATTTGCTTCACCACATACCGAAGTTAAGAAATAGCAGCTAAAAAAGCTGAGACTCCAACAGATAGCATTACTTGTAACTCACAAAGGCAAAAACAAGAAGAAAAAACAATGAAAACTAACCAATTCCAAAAGTTAATCGTAGACGCGTTTCTGGATTATGAGTGATAAATACTCAATTTCCTTCATCAATACGATATTCCAGTAGTAAATTCGACCATGCTAGCAAACTGTGCATGCATGAACGAGTGAACATTCTACATCGACACAAACCTGAAAGCATAACCGAATCTACCTCGGCCAGCCAGTCCACTATCCTTCTCTCAAGAAATTACCATGTGCGTGACAAGCAATACCGCAGAGAATCTGCGTTTACTAACAGGGAGTGAATAATTATTACAAATTAAAAGGGTAAAGGTTTATCAATTTATTAATTTATTAATAAATCAACAATTAATACTTTTTACCAAGCCCTTCGGTATGTAAGCCCCATTATCGGTGTCGATGTAGAATGTTCACTCGTTCCTGCATGCACAGTTTGCTAGCATGGTCGAATTTACTACTGGAATATCGTATTGATGAAGGAAATTGAGTATTTATCTCTCATAATCCAGAAACGCGTCTACGATTAACTTTTGGAATTGGTTAGTTTTCATTGTTTTTTTCTTCTTGTTTTTGCCTTTGTGAGTTACAAGTAATGCTATCTGTTGGAGTCTCAGCTATTTTAGCTGCTATTTCTGAACTTCGGTATGTGGTGAAGCAAATATTTGCTGATCCCTTAATTATGTGTATATATATATATATATATATATATATATATATATATATATATATATATATATACATGCATATATATTGGAGAATTTACGGAAAAAACAACAGACAGAGACAGGTGGTGTAAACAACAAATGGATGTATTAGTTTAACGTTCGGGAATATAGAAAGTCTTTAACGTTTCGAGCTACGCTCTTCAACTGAAAGGAACACAGAAAGAAATAAGGAGAAAAACAAAGAGAAAAAATATATAAATGTAGTGGTCAGCGATCTATATATATATACATATATATATATATATGTGTGTGTGTGTGTGTGTGTGTGTGTGTGTGTGTGTGTGTGTGTGTGTGTGTGTGTGTGTGCGCGCGCGCACGCGCGCGTGTGTTTCCGACGAAGAGCTCCGCTCGAAACGTCAAATTTTCTTTCTTTCCTTTCCCGAGCGTCCAGTAACACAATCTGTATCACGTGCTCGCGTTGTTGTTTATTGTTGTTTTTTGTCTTTTTCGAACTGTATATATATATATATATATATATATATATATATATATATATATATATATATATATATATATATATTCTTTTATTCTTTTACTAGAATGACCTGTCATTTATTCATGTAAATTATATTTTTGATCCAATGAATCAAAAGATATTGTAATGGACCATAGGATCTAAGCAATTCATTGATTTTCTTTACAGTTTTATCTTTATCAATACAAATTGTTTCTTTGTGGAATTCCTGTTCAAACTATTAATAATTGCATATTGTTAGATACTCGGTCATTGTACCTTCGTGCATGCTCAGCAGCTGGTCTCTATCTGTACAAATTGACAATTTAAGCTCACTATTTTCCTAAAGCATCTATTAAGTATCTCTTGTAGTGTGCAGCATTGTTGCATGAAATCTACTATTTCTGATATTAATTTGGTCATTTAAATCATCAATAAAATAAACGAGCGTTTTTAGGAATATTTTCATCTGTATTATACATTGAACTTATTCTATGGTAAATTTGACTTTGTATTTTGAAAACTGGCATGAATCCCAGTAGAGATATTAATTGATTCACCAACTCCAAAGGGTGTCATTGAAAACAATTCATTAAATTTTTTGAAAATTTAAAAAAAAAAGTTTTTGGAATCCAGATTATTCCCCAGCATTAGTGTATTTAAAGGTTCCGATGATCTTTCAAACAAATTTAATTTAACTTTACCATTTGAACAACATAATCCCTTAGGTTTTGCACAAAAATGTTTTCAAATAATTTTTAGTTGGATCACAATCAAATACTGCCTTTGTAAATGATTTAATAGAAGTACATCGTAAATTCTCGCTTTTAAACGATGTTTGTTAAATACATGCGTGCGTGTATGTGTGTGTACTGTGTATGTACGTCGGTGAGTGTATGTGAGAGAGAAAGGTAAGCACACATGTATATATATATATATATATATATATATATATATATATATATATATATATATATATATGTATGTATGTATGTATATATATATATATATATATATATACACACATATATATATATATATATACATATGTATATATACACATATGTATATATACATACACGCATGCACACACATATAAATATACAAACGTACATTAATGTATAATATATATATATATATATATATATATATATATATATATATATATATATATATATATATACATATATATTGGAGTAAGCACATAAATGCGAAACAAGGTGGAAAAAAGTTCTCGAATACCAGAGGTAGAGTAATATGCTTTATTAAAAACACCAAAAATAAATCACAAAAACTGTTACTTAGTTTCACGTTCTCGTTCGTTTAGAATTCTAAATAAAATTGTCCGTGATATATTTTTGGTGCTTTTCAATAAAGCATATATATATATATATATATATATATATATATATATATATATATATATATATATATATATATATATATATATATATATATATATATATATATATATATAAGTACAAACTTACTTGCAAAAAGGACGCGTGCGTTCGATGATGTAATAATACAAAGAATATATATGCATGTATACACACAAATATGTACATACTTACATCTACATGTGTATATAGATGTATATCAGGGTACAGGACGTTAGAACAATGAACTACAGACCACGGAAGGAACACATGAGAAAACACATAGCCACTTGGATGTAGATGTACGTATGTACATATATGTGTGTATACATGCATATATATTCTTTGTATTATATATATATATATATATATATATATATATATACATACACACACGCACACATACATACAGCTATGATCTGCTCACATTTTGTGAAATAATACTTCGGTTATTTCCGGTTAATCTCCTACAGTTACACGGAGACACAGTCTCATACGGTACGCGCGTGGCGCACACAGTCTCATACATTTGCACGTACGCGCGCGCACACACACAACAGATACCAAGAGACAATCAGCGTCATATTTTTCCTTTACTTATTTTTATTGGAACGCTAACGTCGAGAGAAGAGGAGGGTATGGCGAGTGAGTAAGGCGGACTAACACCGTCGTGGGAAGAGGAGGGTATACCGAGAGAGTAAAGCGGACTCACACCGTCGTGGGAAGAGGAGGGTATACCGAGAGAGTAAAGCGGACTAACACCGTCGTGAGAAGAGGAAGGTATACCGAGAGAGTAAAGCGGACTGGCAGATGTCAGTCCGCAAAACACATTTTATCTATTTATATATCTATTTATATATCTATTTATCTATTTATATAGACTTGTTTCAATCATTTCACTGCAGCCATATATTTGACATAAAATAAACATTGATATGTGTACGCGCATACGCTCACACAAATACATACATATGAACTTGTGCGCACGCGCGTGTGTGTATGTCTGTGTCTGATCAGGCTGGCATGTATTTTGGGTTATTTAAATTTTGTTTTGTTACCGTAAGCGTGTATATAAACCACTTAAAACTGTAATTGTATGCAATATATTGAATGCATAGATAGATGAATAACTGAATGGTTCAGATGTGTACTTCACAAGAGTGTGGGGCCAGGTTCAATACAGTTGCCTGACTTCTAGGATACGTGTCTTTTATCATAGCCTCGTAGCTACTAAATCTTTAGGAGTTTCCACATTTGATTTTGATAAATGCTAATTCAATACGAACACATTGATGTCAATAAAATTTGTTTGCAGCTAAAATTAATGAGTTTGTGAAACTTTCAAAAACGTCCGTCCTCTCTGCTCCACCCTGTACTTAGGTACGTACAAGTTAATGTAACGGGTAGATAGTTCAGTTGATCGAACAACTGAAATCGCCGAAATCAAAGAAAGATCCCTCACCACGTACATGTATATAGACAGATGGACGGACAGACACAGTTACATGCAAACATTCGCAAAATAATACATGTTTATATGTCAGTGTATGAAATTATCTTTCGTAATGTATGAATATAGATAGGTAGATAGATATATAGGTAGATAGATAGATAGATAGATAGATAGATAGAAATATATATTTTTTTTTCACATACAGATACACATACCTACATGCATATTTATGAACATAAGCATATTTACACACTCATACATAGACACACGCAAATACACGTACACACGTTCATACATGTGTGTGTGTGTGTGTGTGTGTGTGTGTGTGTGTGTGTGTGTGTGTATCATAATCATTGTCTGGCAGCTGAGAGAAGTTCACGGCCCCGCCTCAAGTGTTGGAGAGTACCAAGGCCAAATTCTTCAGCCACAAACTAATTGTGGTCTGAGATTCGCCAAAGTTCAATATATATCAACAGTCACTAACCCTCTCTTCGCCTGTATATAAAAATAATAAAACGGTTTCGGCTTTCCTTGTGTCTTTGGGCTTCAACGTTGTAATTTTTGCAATTCTTCATATTGTTGTTGTTATTCATATTATTATTGGTATTGTTATTATTTCGCTCTTAATATTTTTGTTGCTGTTTAAGGGGGCGAGCTGGCAGAACCGTCACCGCACTGGACAAAATGCTTAGCAGTATTTCATCGGTCTTTGCGTTCTGTGTTCAAATTCGATTTTGCCTTTCATCCTTCCGGGCTTCGATAAAATAAGCACCAGCTGAGCACTGGGGTCAATATAACCAACAATGCCCCATCCATGAAACTGCTAGCTTGTACCAAAATATGAAACGAATATTTTTGCTGCTGTTTATGTTGTTGCTTTTTTAGTATGTGTGTGTGTGTGTGTGTGTGTGTGTGTGTGTGTGTGTGTGTGTGTGTATACGTGCGTGTGTATGCGTGTACGTGCATGCGTTTGTGTGTTCATACGGTTGTTGCTCATGTTGCTTGTGTTTTTGCTATCTTCATCTTGCAGTTGCTCTGTTGCAATTTCTGCCTAGATCGCTGCCATTTCGTTGGTGTTGCTAACATTCTTGATTAATATTTCATTTATGCAGAACAGATTAGACTGTTGGAAAAAATTTCTGACATCTAATTTCCCTTTTGGCAAAGGCCTCTTCGACTTTTTTCAAGTTCTAATTGTAAAGAACAGTCAGGGTGGAGAGAGAAGTGCTACCCACCAACATTTTTGTTGAAAGGTAAGTGAATGTGACGAGAGTGGCCCTTGTGAATGGTCTCACTCTGACCATGCGCCAGTAGGACGGAAGGAATGGAGAGGGGAAAAGTGCCCGCCCAAGGTTGCCTTGGCGTTCAGGGTGCCCAGAATGAGCGGAGTTCCTTGGTTGCCCCAGGATGGCGATTCCTCGTTCCTTTTTGGGCAATTTTATTGTTCGGCTTTTACTGTTGTTAAGTTTTACTCTTTACACGCATTATATGAAAAATCCGCACCGCCCGGTATTGTATCGTCCTTCATTTTTGTGAACGGCCCTTGTGACCAATAAAAAAATGGATTTTTATTATTATTATTATTATTGTTATTGTTGTTGTTGTTGTTGTTGTTGTTGTTGCTGTTGTTGTTGCTGTTGTTGTTGTTGTTGTTGTTGTTGTTGTTGATGTTGTTGTTAAGGTGGCGAGCTAGCAGAATCGTTAGCACGCCGAGCAAAATGCTTAGCGCCATTTCATGTCTTTACGTTCTAAGTTCAAATTCTGCCGAGGTCGGCTTTGTCTTTAATTCTTTCGGGGTCGATTAAATAAGTACCAGTTACGCACTGAAATCGATATAATCGACTTGATCTCTTCCCCCAAATTTGAGGCCTTGTGCTGCCAGTAGAAAGGATATTATTATTATTATTATTATTATTATTATTATTATTATTATTATTATTATTATTATTATTATTATTGGTGAACGCGACTGAAAAGTATGAGGACAGATACAGTCCTCTTCGGTAGAGATCTCATCGACTTTTTCAAGTTTTAGTTGAAAAGGAAATTGAGGGTGGAGAGAGTGGTCCTGTCTTCGAGTGAGTTTATTGAAAGATGGGTGAAAGTTGCGAAAATGGCAACAGTTGACGGTACCTCTAAGTGTAGACCTGTGAGCCGGAGAAAGGGAATTGGAGAGAGCACTTGCTCTTGGTGTTCAAGATCTTGGACAGTGAGGTTTTTCGATTATCTCCAGAGGCTTTTCTGTATCAGGAGAACTACATTACTTTCATTTCCTCGCTATTTTCTACTCTTGTATACTATGTATACTTCCCTTCCTTATCATTATATACCAGGTATACTTACTCCCTTTTTGTCATTTATATATTTATTTCTTTTATCATTTCATTATATGTAAACGCCCACACTTTGTGTTTGTCGTTGTATTGTTGCCATCCTCCTTCGCCCTGGTGGCAAATAAAAGAAATCATTATTATTATTATTATTATTATTATTATTATTATTATTATTATTATTATGGCCGTCAGCCTGTGAAGTCATACATGTTGGACATTCATAATTTTTAAGTGTTTAATCGAGCACTTCGGCTGGTTGTAGCCTGTTTATTCAAGATTTTATCTAACGAGTATTTTGCTTACATTGTCTGGATCGTTGCTGTGACATTTTGTGTAATTGCACCCCCTTTTAGGGGGTGTAATAATTGTTTTGCATTTTTGCATTCTTTGTGAAGACAGGATTCTATTCATTTTCCCAATTTGAAAAAATGTCGGATTTGGAAAAAAATAATAATAATCGACCAAGAGCAGCGTTCTGTTAATACTCCGGATAGAAACGCAACCGAAGGTGAAATTAATTTCCCGCCAAAGAGAAATATAATCTCTTGTTGCTATGATGTTAGTAACAAGTGCAAAAGTATTAGCAGCAGCGATAATGACCACGACAACTACACCAGCAGCACCACCACAAACAATAGAAACAACATGAATAACACCAACTGTATCAACAACATCAGCAGCAAGATGAACGTGATCAAAAACAAGAAAAGTAACATGAGCCACATGATTGAAAACAACAACAGTCATAACTGTGTGGAAAACAACGACAACGACACCACCACCAACAACAGCAACAACAAAAATAACACACTGAACCTCAACAAAGCTACTTCCTTTTCTAAAACCGTTAACAATTGGACTATTTTTTCGGTGGATGACTTAAAAATAAGACACTGAAATACAAGAGTAACATTATGAAACTTTGGTGTTATGTACCTTAGTGAGGAAGAAAAAAAATCTGAGAAAGACGAACAAATGTTTATAAATGTGTTTCTCGCAAGGAAAGGAAACTTAAATTTCCTACCCCAGCAGAGACTGAAAAATGCCTGGAATATGAGTGGCCCTCAGTGCTACACATACAGAAAGGTAAACAATATGGGATGGTCGCTATCATAGGCAGCAGTGAGCAAGCAGCCAGAATAATGGCTACTATAACTTACATGTCCTAGGCTTTTGTAATGATTCCCCATTACATGGGTAAAAGGTTGACTCGAATTCAAGTCAAGAACGTGCCGGATCACCGTGATCCGGTGAGGGTTTTAGGTATTCTGGAGGAGCATAGGGAGATTGTGGAGGTGAAATCCACCCCACAACTCAACAGGACTGGAATTCTTATGGAATTCCAGATACTAGTTTCTCCAGAAGAAATAAATCACATTCCCGACTTTTTCTGTTTCAGGTAATGCGAACAGACGCCATTTTCTATAGAAGAAAAAAACAGAAGTGTTTTGTTTGTGGTAATTCGAACCACCTCAAATCCTTTTGCCCCGCGGTAGAGAAAGTATGAAACTCTTCACCGTTACTACCAACTCCTCAAGGTTGGGAAAAAATTATTACCTCGCATCTGACTCCGACTCAGGCCTCGCAAAACCAAAAAACTCATTGACTTCGCACCAAAAGGTATTTGTCGGAGATAAGAGAAAGACTGAATATGAACCAAACAGAGACCGGTCCAAATTGAAGGCCTAAGACTGACGGTAAAAAACAAAATCCGTCACGACACCAATTTAAAAACAAATCAACACCAACATCAATATCTTCATCACAGGACAACCCATTTAACAAACATATTCACAACCACAAAAAAACACGAATACAAAATGAAATACCCAAAAAACAAAATGACCAGTATTCACACTCTCGAGTAAGTGCTTCCATTATCAACTTCCCTGTTGTTCAGAAGAGCAACATTGAATTGATTGAGGAAGTAGTTAACAACAAAAACATTGCAAGTGAAGAAGGTTTGCGAACTCCTCCGGACAGGATGTTAATCTAAACAGGTACGGGTACGTATCTTGATGTCAAAGAGAAATTTCCCCGGGACATTGGAAGGATTAGTAAGGACCCCAAAAAAATCTTCCAAGAAAGCCCTTCCCCACTATCCCCTCGATCAAAAAGAAGATTGTGTCAACAGTGATCCCTGGAGACCAAGGTACGTTATTTCATTTTTATTCCTTTAAGTTAAATGGCTACACTTAGAGTTGGCTGTGTAAATGTTCGGGGCCTGGGTTCGGCTTGGAAGTAGGTTCTCCTGCTCAACGATCTCAGGTCCCTAAATTTAGATGTGACAGCATTTAGTGAGACGAGAATTGCCGGGAAACATGTTCTTGCAACCATTTTCAAAGACTACGAGGTATTATCTTGTGGTCTGTTGAGAGCGGGCGGCGGTGTAGCAGTGTTATTCCGAAAACACTTCGGTCTCAAAGTAAGGACAATCTTCTTAGACACGGACGGTAGGTTTGAGGTCCTAGATGTGAATGGCAGTGAAGGTAGATTGGTGGCCGTATATGCTCCGATAGGGGCTGGGAGACCAGATTTCTTCAGACGTCCAGAAATTCATGGGAACGTGTCGCACTTTAGTATTAGTGGGGGACTGGTATAGTATTTTGGATGTGCGGAAGGACTGTGTAGGTTTAGTACATAGAAGAAGGAGGTGTAAAAGCCTCGAAAACCTGCTCAGAAACGTTCAGCTTTCTGACAGGTATCGATTGGATTTCCCTGATGTGTCAACGTAGATATGGAACAAACACAATAGGCCATCCAGATCGTATCTAGATAGAGTATTTGTTAGGTCAGCGGATAAAGACAGTATAGGGTGTCCACAATTCAAATTGGTCGGCTACACAGCCCACAAGTTTGTGATCTGCACAGTCGATTTAGATAGGACGTGTAGACAGGGACCCAGTTACTAGAACTTGAATGCGTTCTTTCCGGCGCGCGAAGACTACAGGAACCGGATTAGCGAACTAGTTAAGCGGCAGTTGACGAAGGCAATCGTAAATAACCGGTGGTAGACAACCCTGAAGAGGGCGATTAGAGCAGAATCAATATAGTTTAGCAAAGAGTTAGCAATGGAAGGAAACATAGTAGAGGGAGAACTAACTAGCAAACTAGGAGAGGCGATTAGTAAAGGTATCGCGACTGACGTGTTAGCGGCGAGAATGGCTCTTGACTATTTCTTTGCGCGAAACACGAAGCTAAGGCCCGTGTGCTAAAACACAAGGGAACTAAAGCTGTCCGATAGGCTTGAACGGTAGTGACGCGACGTGGCAACACAACCACGATCGGGTCTTTCACGGATCGGGACGGCCGCGTGCTATATAGTTCTGAGCAGATGTGTGCAGCTTTTCAGCAGCACTTGGCACAACTGTTTAGAGGGGGCGATGGCTCAATGACAGTAGCAGACTTTAGTTCCTACGTAGATGGCCTATGCGGCTCTCGGCAACGGATGCGAGGTTCTGCGAAAAATCGATAACGGTCACTGAAATTTACGCAAGTCGTAAATTGCCAGGTTTAGATGGTCTGCCCTATGAACTCTATGTATTCATGCTAGATTTGTTTGGCGACCTCTCGGCAGATGTTTACCGCAACTGGCAGCAAAACGGGAGAATTCCCAGTGCGGTTAGTCGGGGTGTGGTGACACTGCCGAAAAAGGACGTCGACAGTAGGGACATATTAGGGAATTTTAAGCCCATAGCTCTGCCAAACACAGAGTTTAAGATTTTGGCCAACGTGTAAGCGAAAAGATAGACGATTGTCATTGGTAGTCTAGTAGGGGGAGCACAAGCGTGTGGAATCCCGAACAGATCTATCCACAACAACCTCCACCTTATGCCATACATCATAGAGAGCTGGGACTAAAACTGGCTTCGGTGAGGCCCTGATCAATTTAGATCAATCAAAAACATTCGATAGGGTCGACCATCGCTACCTCGAAGCCGGCCTTAAAACGGCCGGTTTCGGACCAATTTTCACTGGCTGGATTGCTGCAATGCACAGCGATACCTGTTCGGTGGTCAAAGCAAATGGCCATCTATCGGAACCATTTAGCATCGCACGCTCGGTCTGCCAGGGCTCCCACTGTCACCGCTTCTGTACGTGCTGGTTCTCGAGCCGTCAGCACTACCCTAAGGGGATACGAAACGATGACAGGATCAATGATCAACCAGGAGAAGTCAGTGGACCTGCAGCTCGGCACCTGGAGAGGCAGGCCCATGCCAACCGACAGCGTTGTGGGGCGCTGGACGGAAGGACCTGTTAAGTTGCTCGGAGTCTAGTTCGGTCCGGATCTCCAAGTGGACAAAAACTGGGGTGAGGTAACAGACAGGTTGGATAGACACACTCAGAAATGGACCGAGAAGAAGCTGTCCCTGAAAGGTCGGACGGAAGTGGCGAACGCGTACATCGCATCCGTCATATATCACCGCCTGACTGCTGTCTCTTGCTCCGCTTCGTGGCTAAACGAGCTGGTGCGTTTGCTCTTCCACTTCCTGTGGAAGGGAGAGGTTGTCAGACGATCCATTTGCTGTAGCACCCGTTGCGTGGAGGATTGGGCATGCCGTGGCTAAGGATGCGCAGACATGCGCTGAGGCTGCGACATCTCCGGCGATACCTTAACGGTGAGCGAGTGTGGTCGTCGTTTGTTGAAGGCGCTTTTCCGCACCTCGTCTCCTTGACGGAGCTAAAGTCCTGGATCAGGCGTAAACCGAGGCAGGGCGCTTAACACCTAAAGTATCTCCAAGCGCTGACAGCTCTCTGCCAGTCGGGAAATTCGGTCGATGGAAGTTCCGCCTTGGAGTTCTATAGGGGCTTAGTGGAGGGCAAGAGCGACGGCGTACTCGGAGACGTCCTGGGCGTCGGAGGGGATCAACTGGCTGGTCTCTTCTGGAGGACATTCGGGCCCGGAACTATAGCTAACTTCCAGAAATCCCTGGCCTGGCAGTGCTACGGGGGGAACTGTCGGTTCGAGATAAGGTCTACGAGCACAGGTGTGAAGTCAGTCGGGCTTGTCCGAGATGCACACCAACTGATGAAACCGTTCTGCATACTCTTGTACAGTGTCCGCGCATTACTGACTTGTGGAGCTTTGTTGACCAGTTACTGTCACGCGTAGGACGGATCCAGCTATCGTCAGAGTCCATTGTGAAGATCATCCCGCCTCCTTCCTTTGGCCGGGAAGGGGGAACATTTTTTCTCTCTCTGGTGGCTATAGCAAAAGAAGTTGTATTGTGGACCTTCCTCTTTGGCCAAGGCCTCATTGACTTTTTCAGGTTCCAACTGTAAAGGAAATTGAGGCTGGACAGAGACGTACTATCACCCAGTGAGTTCGTTGAAGCATGGATGAATGTGGCAAGAATGGCCTGCGTGAATGGGCTTCCTCTAAGTGTGCGCCTGTAGGCCGGATGGAAGGGAGAAGAGAGGGTGCCTTCCTGAGGAGCCGATGGTGTTAAGAGGTCCAAAGTGCGTGAGGTCGTTTTTGTCACCTTACAGTGGAAATCGCCACCCCTGTTCGGGAAGCATATTGTTGATTTAATCTTTTTGTTAGTCGTTGTGTTTGTTGGCTGTTTACACGTTTAGCCTCACTGTCCCTCATCTGTGTATCGTCCACTATGTTTTGCGTTCGTCCTTGGTGGTCAATAATGAAAGTATCATTATCATTACCATTATTATTATTACTATTATTGAGAGAGCAGCGCATGCCATCAAAGTGAACAAAGTGAGCGCATGCCCT
This sequence comes from Octopus bimaculoides, assembly GCF_046866305.1. Taxonomy (NCBI): domain Eukaryota; kingdom Metazoa; phylum Mollusca; class Cephalopoda; order Octopoda; family Octopodidae; genus Octopus; species Octopus bimaculoides. Next base: position 80,996,427 of record NC_142930.1, on the reverse strand, counting down.
CAAATATACAAAGCCTAATATACCCATCATGACTACCCAACATGAGTACAGTAGGCACATGCATCACAACCATGTGTATGCGACATGGCGATCTCATGTAAAGATAAACAGCGCATGATCTTGCAGGTGAGGCCCTGTTAGAATGTTCTTCAGGTCGAATAGCCCATCCCGCTCAAAATCCCACTGAATAAGAGTTGTTTAAGGATGTTGAACGAAATACCCGTGTTTCCAGTGGTGAATTATTCAAACCCCAAAGAATTCCTTTCAGCACATAGCTATGATGCTCCTCCACTACTTCTGCACGTGATCAGATGTGCACACATCGTCAGTCACGGAAGGACATGTTCAATTGGTTACGGTCAAGCAACTGACAAGTGGTACTGAGCAGAATATTTATCGTAGCCCATCTTTTATATCAAAGCAAAACATGTACACATAACACCTCCAATCAATAAAGATCAGAAGCCATGAGAACCGACGCCTGGTACTGCATCAGGGCATCATCATCATCACCACCACCACCACCGCTACCATCACCACCACCATCATCATCATCATCATCATCATCATCATCATCATCATTATTATTATTAAAGCAACGAGCTGGCAGAATCGTTAGCACGCTTGACGAAATGCTTAGCAGTATTCTGCTATCGCTACGCTCTGAGTTAAAATTCCGCTTAGATCGACTTTGCCATTCATCCTTTCGATAAATTAAGTACCAGTGGAAAGCTGGAGTCGGTGTAATCGACTGGTCCTCTCCCCAAAACTTTTAGGCCTTGTGCCCATAGTTGAAAGGATTATTATTATTATTATTATTATTATTAGTAGTAGTAGTAGTAGTAGTAGTAGTAGTAGTAGTAGTATATAAATGCAGTGAGCTGACAAAACCGTTCGCACGCCGAGCAAAATACTTAGCGACATTGTGTCTGTCTTTACGATCTCAATGCGAATGTCGCTGATGTCAACTTTACCTTTCATCCTTTCGGGATTGATAAAACATGTACCAGATGTAATCGTGACGGTATCAAAAATTCGCAGGACGAGCCTAAAACACACTACACCGTTCCTCGTTAAATAACGTGCTCCATATATTATTTATATTCGGACGCCGCTTCCTATGAAACCTTGACAACATACTCAGTGATCTCAGCTTCTCCTCTGTACCTCAAATGCATCGCAGAAGTTTACTTCCTGTTGCTCGTCCAATACCACCTGCAATTCAGTTTCAATTTCATCCACTGCCCGACACGCTCACAGCCCTGCCAATGGACATGTAATCTATTTATGTACACCGACAAAATGAAAGTCAAATTTGATCTCCGAAGGATATGAACTTAGAGCAATGAAGGCCAAAATGAAAGCCACAAGACATTCTAGCTTACGTTGTAAAACTCTGGCTATTCACTGTTAGGTTAAACATACATTCATATACATGCGTGTGTATATGCATAAACATATGTGTGTATGTATATATATATATATATATATATATATATATATATATATATATATATATATATATATATATATATTTCTATATACTTTATTTAAAAGCAGCAGAAATATAACAAAAGCTGTTACACAGAGTTTCACGTTCCTGTTCGTCGGACAGTTTTGTTAAAATATATATATATATATATATATATATATATATATATATATATATATATATATATATATATATATATATATATATATATATATATATAATTATACCTGTTTCAGTCATTTGACAGCGACCATGCCGAGCCACCGCCTTGAAGGGCTTTAGTCGAACAAATCGACACCAGGACATATTTTTTTCTCTCCTTGTTTCTTTGTGTTATTTTCTGTTGAAGAGCGTAGGCTCGAAACGTTAAAGACTTTCTCTACTCCCAAGCGTTATACTAATATATCCATTTGTTGTTTACACCACCTGTCTTCGTCTGTTGTTTTTTCGTGAATTCTCCCTATATATATATATATATATATATATATATATATATATATATATATATATAAATACGACGGACTTCTTTCAGTTTCGGTCTACCAAATTCACTCACAAGGACTTGGTCGGCCTGAGAAGACACTTCTCCATGTTGTCACAAAGTGGGACTGAATTCTGGACCATGTGATTGGAAAGAAAGCTTCTTACCACACAGCCACGCATATATGTATATGTATGTAGACACACACACGCACACCCTGCAGAAAACTTGAACCCTCCACGATATGTAGCGTTACATAATTTGGTTACGAGTCACCTAAAAGAGTGACAGACAGACAAACTGATAGACAGACAGACAGACAGACAGACAGACAGACAGACAGATAGATAGATAGATAGATAGATAGATAGATAGATAGATAGATAGATAGATAGATAGATAGATAGATCCAAGTCGACAGGAATATGCATATGGTTAGACAGGCATAGAAATAGACAAGTAACCAAACAGTCAGACAGTCAGATCAAGACAGAAAGATAGATAAATAGCAGAAGTCTTATATTTTATGTCTGTCATAGCTAACGAATGATTCTTCTATTATTATTTCAAGGAAAATTAGATGAGACCAACATTAGGTGATAAGAGAGCAAACGTGTATGTGTGAGTGGGTGACTGTGTGATTGTGTCTGTGTGTGTATGTGTAAGTCCGTATAAGTGAGTGTACCTGTGTTTGTGTGTGTGTGTGTGTGTGTGTGTGCAAGTGTCTGTCTGTGTGTTCGTGTGCGTGTGTGTGTGTGTGTGCAAGTGTTTGTGTGTCTGCTTCTCTTGGTGTACACAGATATATGTATGCACGCCTTTATATGCGTATGTGTGCATGTATAAATGCACAGCTTCCCCGCCCCACACACACATACATCCAAACTCAGTCATACATTCTATGAAAATAAAGGAAATATATCTGTATATGTAGATATACATATGTGCATGTGTCTATTATATATAGATATGTGTATGTACACATATATACATATCTATCTATCTATCTATCTATATACATACATACATATTAATATATATATATATATATATATATATATATATATATATATATATGATTATATATATATGCATACCTATATATATGTCTATATATGCACACATGTGTATATATGCATATATATATATATATATACGTGTATATATGTGTGTATATATATATGTGAGTGTGTATACATGTATACATATACACACACACATATATATATACATACATACGTATATACATATATATATATATATATATATATATATATATATATATATATATATATATATATATATATATATATATATATGTATATATATGAATATATATATATATATACACACATATAAATATATATGTATATATATACATGTATATATATACTTACACTCATACATAAATACAAACATTGATATATACATACGTCTATATGTGTGTGCATACATATACGCACACCATCACACACATTCTCACACGCGCGCGCGCACGCACATGATCGTGACTGCCTGAGCGGATGTATAAGGCCGTCTCTGCGTGTAAGCTATTTAGATAATCATTCGATATTTGATAGACCTTAATGAATGTTGACCACGCAACATCAAGACTTGTAGCTTTTTATTTATGACACCACTGCTGATATTATTCATACATAAACACATACATAACATATGCATCTATGTATGTGAATATATCACGCATATATATATATATACATATACATATATATATATATATACATATACTTTCTATCATATTATATTATATTATAGATGTATGTGTATATATATATATATATATATTGATATACGTGTGTTGTGACTGCGTGTGCCTCTCTATATGTGTGTATGTATGCATGTGTGCACGTGCGCGCGCGTATACATGCATACATATCTGTGTGAGGATGTTTGTGTATATATATGCATTTGTGAAATACCTCCGCACTCGTATACATGCTTTTCTATATATATGTATAATATACAAAGAGATAAAGGGAAGAGAGTGAGAAATATATATTTGAATGTTTGCGTGTACGTGAGTCAGCGCGCGAACACATCCCTTTCACCCCCCCCCCCCCCGAAATACATACATTACTGGATATATAAATGTATATGCGTAAAAATGTGTTTCTGTGTGTATATTTATATATATATATATTTTTGTATATGTGTGTATGTGTATGCATGTATATACATGTATATATATGTTTATATATATATACATATATGTGTGCGTGTGTGTGTGTGCACGCACACACACATGCATGCAAACATGCATACATACACATATGTATAAATGTTATAATTGTGCAGCCGGCCTTATGTACATTGTTGGGTCTTAAACATCCTTCATGGCCACACATGCACACACATACTTAAACAGACTCTTCCTCTCTCTCTCTTTCTCTCTCTCTCTCTTTCTTTCTCTCGCTCTCTTTCTCTCTGTATCTATCTATTTCTCACTCTTTCTCTCTCTCTCTCTCTTTCTTTCTCTGTCTCTCTTAAACAAACACACGCACACACACATTTATGCAGAATCGGGTGTGTATATGAAACAAAAGCGGAATAAACATCTCTTTCATGATACTTCGACCCACGAGTTACACTTTACTGCCTACCATGAACTCCTGCAAACATTATTAACCAAACTTAAGGCGGTGAGCTGGTAGAATCTTAAAGCATTGGAATAATGCATTACAGTACTTATTCTGGTTCACTGCGTTCTGAGTTCAAATCCCACCAAGGTCAACTCTGCCATTGACCCCCTTCCTTCTGGGGTCGATGTAACTGATATGCCCCCAACGCCTCGGAATTGCTGGCCTTGTGCCAAAATTAGAAAGAAGTACTAACCAAACATGGAATTATAAGCGCAGGCGAGTCCGTAGGTGAGATTGTGGAGTCAAGAAACTTGATTCCCAAATCATGTGGTCTTATCTTCTATTGTAACTGCAGATGGACAAAAGCCTTGTGAGTCGATCCTTGTTGCAAATATGAATAATGAATAACTCCCCTCGAAGACCACCATACAGTGACTGCTAACTTTTTAGGATGCAATGGTGGGTTTGGGTAGTGTTTAGGTGACTCTCCTGCATCTAATCACTGTCCTGTTCTCCTGCTATTGTCAAAGAGTATCCATTTCTCATCACAAGTAATGATTTGATGCAAAAATGGTCTTTTTCCAGCCGAGAAAGCAATAAGGCGCACATTTCGAGGTGTCTGTTTTCATTTTTTTTTAATCTCGTTCAGTTGATGTGGAACAAACCTAGCCGTTTTCTTGACTTTTCCAATTCTTTAGAGGTGTCCAAAAGCAGTTGTGCGAGATGTTTGGAGCCCTGATGAAATCTTTCGAACCTTTGCTCTCGGATTTTGTTCAACCAAAGCATTTAATCCATCATGCCGAGTAACTGATTTTGGCCTACCTCTTGGTTTATTTTCAACCCCTTGGTTTATTTTCTCCTCAACGAGAGCTTTGGAACCATCTGTAGTTCTGATGTCAACAAAACCATTACCAAAGGCCTGCTTGATATTCCATAGAGTTTTTGCGGCAGAGTGACCCAGTTTTTACTCATACGAGAAAATCACTCAACATCGTTTGGTTGTTATCATTTTCATAAGGTATGTGGGTACGAATTTTGTATACCAATATTGTTTGGAAAGAAAAAGAGTCAAGATTAAATGCAACGGTACACATAGTTGAGTTTTGAAATGAATGAAATAAGTAGTTAAAAATGCGACATTTCATGTGAAACAACCTTATATATATATATATATATATATATATATATATATATATATATATATATATATATATATATATATATATATATATATATATATATATATATTTATATGTATATATATATATATATATATATATTTATATATATATATATATATATATATATATATATATATATATATATATATATATATATAGTTCAAAAACACAATAACAAAAAAACAAAAAAACAACAAAGTGAGGACGTGATATGGATAGTATTATTATATATATATATATATATTTATATATATATATATATATATATATATATATATATATATATATATATATATATAGAGAGAGAGAGAGAGAGAGAGAGAGAGAGAGAGAGAGAGAGAAAGAGTGAGAGAGAGAGAATGAGAAACTGATGCAAAGAAACAAATAAATCGCTTGGGTTAGGTATATTAAATAAATATGCATATATACATGTAAATAGAGAGAGACAAAGACTGAAAATATAGTCGGTGAACATTCATGTAGAAATATATAGATATGTATATATTAGCAGAGTAGATTTATACAGAATACAAGGACACAAAAAGAACTAAAGGAAGAAGTTATAAGAATTTTGTAATAATCTTGGCAGATGTAGATTACACAAAGTCAAGGACATGCAACCAGCAGTGGATTCATATAAACATTAAGTAAATCTGGCCTCCGTCTTCATGATGGACAGATAGGTATCTAACAAATACCTATCTCTTAAATATGACGTTTCAGTAAACATTGCTGAGAGAATAAGAACGAGACTTAAAAAAAAATATTAGTACTGGCTTCGATTGGCTCAACTAAACCCTTCAAGGTGGTGCTTCTGCATGGCCACAGTTCAATGACTGAAACAAGTAAAAGATGAAAGATAAATCTATGAATATAGCTGAGTGAAGCGAAAATGCGGCAAGAGAAAAAGACCGAGCGAGGCGTAAGACAAAAGACAGAGGTACTGTCAAACCAATTGTTTACTATACAAGCAAGCTACAGTCCTAAACACTCTGTCGCAAACCACCACGTTTGGGTCAGAAGAACAATGACTCTTATGCATAGGCCGATTCCACGTTGTATGTTCCTCTGTAGCTATCATCAGTGCCTATATCCAACCAACAAACTTCTTCGTTGCCGCTTACAGCTAGAAATATAGTTATATCTTTCTTAAATCACACGTTACTAACTTTAAAAAATGGGAAGGACACACTGAAAAATGTAGTCCTAGATGCCTTTAAAATGACAGAATGGTCATAGTTGGAACGCTTTTGGTTATAAAGTTCGCTCGATCAGGGATGACGTGCTGCTTAACAACAACAGCGACAGTTATCGAGGTTATTTGGCAAGCTAAAATTAGCAGCCAAATTTTCCTCAAATCACATTCTATTTCCTTACAAAAGGAAAAGACACATTAGATAATGCAGTTCAGCATTGTCGTAAAATGACAGGATGGTCGCAGTTGCAACGCCTTTGATCATAAATCTACTAACTCAAAAGCAAGCAAGATGGCTCGGCTGCTGTTACATAGCACTCAATACGATAAACATCTGCTATATCAGCATAACATTCTGTGACATTGTGTGTGTGTATGTGTGTGTGTGTGTATGTGTGTTTGTGTGTGTGTGTGTGTTTGTGTGTGTGTGTGTGTGTGTGTGTGTGTGTGTGTGTGTGTGTGTGTGTGTGTGTGTGTGCATTTCGGCCTTTATCAGTTTACAGCCCCGATTCCTCCATCTCCATAGTCACACATATAAAGATAACAATAAGAACGGTCTTTAAACAACACAATTTGTTACATAGCAATAGCATTATATCAATTGAACATGAACATCCTTAAAATAAACATTAACAAAAATCATCGGTTAAATGGATATTTTCTGTCTCATTTGTTATGCTGGTATTTCTGGTAACTAAGAGGCCCGATCCTTGCATGAAACATGCAAAAAAATAAGTCGTTCTTGATAGACAACAAAGACGAAAATCCGCCTCCTCTAGCCACGCCCCCTCCCTAAGAGAATAGTTCCAGCAAAGCAATGTAACTAATGATAAAGAATTTTTCAAACTAATGACAATTTCTCTACTAAAATTCCCAAATTCTGAAATCCCCGAAACCACTTTGTGGGAAAATCCCCATCCCCGAGGGGGTGGGTAAAGAACTGCGATTCTAAAGAGACCTTACGTGGACATTATAGACCGGCGGGAAATGGCTGCGAAATCCCTTTCAAATCACTCCTTACTATTTTAAAAAAGAAATGCACACTTGAAAGTTGTCTGGCTAAAAGTAAGGCAGGATTGTCACAGCTGGAATGCCCTTAAACGTATATTTACATGATCAAGGCTAAATAACAATAACAAAGACAAATATCTCCCCCGCAAAATTTTGATGAACATTGAAAATGCTTCTGCAGTTGTTGTTTAGCATTTGGGCAGCACTGTTTGTACAATTACATGATCAAGAGTGTTCTAGTCGTTTGGACAGTTTTGTATATTTAGTTCTAGATAGATTATCCAATGTGACCTTTGTTTTTTGGAGACAGTCGAGAGTTGAAAGGATTTGATTACTATTTCTAGCAAGTCAAGAGACCGTGGCCAATATCCTTTGTTGACTCGTCTATGGGGATGTTACAGATGATTGCGCATCTGATATTATAACAATTGTTATACGCTATTAAATATTATATGTTTGTCAACAATAAATTAGATTATTGGTTACAGCTGCATAATGTTTAATAGTGTTTATACGTAGCAGTTGCTGTCGTTGTCTTCGTCTTCGTCAGCGCTTCAGCCGTCGTCGTTGCTGCTTCTGCTACCGTTGATTAAGTATAATTTACATAATTATGAAAAAAACTAAAAGACTAAGGGAAATAAGTTAAGTGAGCCAATAACATAAATTTAGAACATTCATCTAAGTGGTAATGTACTGAATGATGAACTCAAAAAGTTCTACAGTGGCTGTGTGGTAAGTAGCTTGCTTACCAACCACATGGTTCAGTCCCACTACGTGGCCAATTGGTAAGATAAGCCGTGATGGATATTTAATACTGTACATTTCGGATAGTATATATATATGTGTGCGTGTGTGTGTGTGTGTATATAATTTGACAGAATAACTGTCTTTTTTAATTCTTTCAAATTGTCTTCCTGCCTACATTCAATGTGCTATAAATAAGAATGTTTCTTCGTGGTTTGGGGATTTGGTATCTCTTTCCAGCATGTAAGGAGACCACTTAGTGATTCTCCTCTTTGTGTATAATTTAAAACACGCGTATATATTATAAAAGATATTTATGGTCTACAGACATTTTTTACACATGCTGGCCACCTGTATAAATTATCATTTTTTGATAATTTTTACCCTGTATATATATATATATCCAAGAAAGTTAGGGGTTGTGAATCCAACCCACTAAGGAATAATATCTATCCATATACTGCTGGAAGAATACCCAATTATTATTACACTAGTGTTTTTTCATTGCATTACCAAGTGCAATAAATGGGTGCCTGTAAAAAGACATTTTACCATTAATTTATATAGTAATAAGAAAATGGAAGGGAATAGGTGGTTTTCTTCAACTTGCAGACATTGTATTGTGTCAATTTACTTGTTCATTTGTTTACTAAAAGGACAATAATAACAATATACAAACACATGTGACATATTATGTCATATCAGTAATTAAAAAAGGACATATAGTGGCATGTGTTTGTATTGTCCTTTTAGTAAACAAATAAACAAGTAAATTGATACAATACAATGTCTGCAAGTTGATGAATACCACCTATTCCCCTCCATTTTCTTATTGCTATAATTACATATATACATACATACATACATATATATATATATATATATATATAATTGTGTATATATATATATAATTGTATATATATATATATATATATATAATTGTGTATATATATATATAATTGTATATATATATATATATATATATATATATATATATATATATATATATATATATATATATATATATATATATATACATGTATATATATTATATATATATGTATATATATGTATATTATATATATATATGTATATATATATATGTATATATTATATATATGTGTGTATATATATATATATATATATATATATATATATATATATATATATATATATATATATATATATAAATTGTAAATGCAAAAATAAAAACAAAACACAAAGGATTCTGCGGTACACGTGTTTCAAGCTTTATAGTTGTTACATCAGTGCATAATTGACAGTATAAACCTATCTTCAGCCGCAAATGTATTCTCTCCCAAGAATTATATCACATAGACGTTAAAGGAGGAAGAAAGATGAGATATAAGAGGTGAGGTGAGGTTTGGTATTTTGCATTGTAATATACCTCGTAGAATTCTTAATTTGATATATTTATACATAATTTCCTCGGTACTCCGGAATCCGTCCATACCTTGCCACAATTCACACTGAATATTAATGTCATCTACATAACTACAGTAAAGTAAAAGAGTTGTGGACTGTTCTGCTAAGGATTGTTTTCAAGCTTTCTATCCCATTAGGTCATGAAGAGGCCGGCCACATCTTCAGCTACACTGACACGAATGGCTTCACCTTGAACCAGCATGTATAGTTAAACATTACTATGAGGTTCTTCATTCAAGATGGTTCTTATGCTAAATCCAATTGCATGTGCAATCTTTTTTTTTTTTCACCTGGCTGTTGTTCTCAGGGTCTTGGATGGCTATGGTCCAGCCACTTCAGCGCTCTGCGGTGCTTTTCTTCACTGCCAAGGTGATGGTGGTCTTCCCCTCTGTGACGTGGTGGGGAAGAATCTACTGAAGTCATAGTTGTCTGGATAGTTACTATCATAGCTTAGTTTAAGGAGGAGGCTCAGTTCCCTCGTGTTGACTTCACGGAACTCTACTTCACTCTCACAGATAATTTCAATGCATTTTCCACAGCTAAATCTATGTCTATAGATGGGTAGAGTGAAATTACATCCATACTACTCACTACACAACCTGCGAGGTCATTAGAGTGGTTGCAATCACTGATTTTACTGAGAAAACCCTCCATACTCACACAGACATCTGGGGAGCTTTCAATGAGTGGTCGTAATACATATGAGAGGAAGTAGGATAGTCTGTAATTGCTGCAGATATTCCCTCTGCAAACTAGTCGGGTTGGGGGCCCCATAACGGGGTTTACGTGGGGTTTATAGTCTTTACGTAAGCCGTATAGCGTAAGAACATCGTTGTGGAATGCTTGGAAATTATGTGCAGTCGGTTTCTTGGGTTGGAGTATGTTGCACCACATTCCCATGTGCGTAGTGAGGAGTGTGCATATATATATATGCATACACACACACACACACACACACACACACACACACATACACACACACACACATATATATATATATATATATATATATATATATATATATATATATATATATATATATATATATATATATATATGCATATGTACATATATATATATATATGTATATACATATACATGTACATATTCTATTTCAAAAGTCTTCGTTCTAGCGCGCAAACATACCGGAAATAATTCTGCAGCAAAAAAATTCTCTGCAGTGAATTTTGCCAGTTAGAGAACATGGTTATTTAAATTTAAATAATAATTTAATAAAAATTTAAATAATAGGCGACGAGAGAGTCAAGGAGGAAGAGTGAGAGAGTGAGGGAACGGTGAAAGGGAGAGAAAAATAGGGAAAAGGTGGTACAGAAAAACAGAAAGGATGAAGAACTAGAGGGGAGAGAGATAGACAGAGAAGAGATAGTAGAAGAGTGCGCATTGCAATTATTAAGATAAAACTTACTTGGGAAAGGGTGCGTGGCATTCGATCATATAATAATATAAGTAATATATAAATATATGCATATATATATATATATATATATATATATATATATATATATATATATATATATATATATGTATGTATGTATATATATATATGTATGTATATATATATATATATATATATATATATATATATATATATATATATATATATATAATGGGCATTATTACAGAAAAAAAGTTGGTCGTCTTCTGTTTGGTTGTTTTTCCTCGCATTCGGTACTAAATGCGGTTATTTTGAGAAGTCCACTGTGTGGCATTATTATTTTTTTTGTAGTAATGCCCATTATATAAATATAAACGAATAATTATATTCTTGGGAATAGAAATTTCCCTTATGAATTTTTTTACACACTGGCTTCTTGATAAAATTCTTGTAAAAGAGTTTTATCCCTTTTTGAATTTATATACATATATATATCCAAAGTTTTAAATTTTTACATTTAAGAGAGAGATTTGACGCTAATATCCATTATCAATGTAATTTATTCCTATGTCAACATTTGTGTATATATATATATATGTAATGTTAATTCTCTAAATGAAGTATTAACAGTAACTGCACGATAAAGTGTAGTATATTGCCACTTAAGTGTGGCTGACCCCTAGGGGTGGATGTTACTGTTGCTTTTAGCCCCAGGAGGACATCTCCTCCAGCTGGCTTATCGACACACGACTGTGTCCTGTTTGCCAAGGGAGTTATCCCTCTCACCGCGACCAGCAGCACGAACGTATCCGGATTTCAGGGTTATTTCCCTTCGTCGGCGTTCGACAGCTGATGACCTTGGTGAGAGAGACAAATCTGGCAAACCTTATATCTTCTTTTCCAGTGACATTCTTCACTGATATTGAAAAGGTGAAAACAAGCAATGTTAATTCTCTAAATGAAGTATTAACAGTAACTGCACGATAAAGTGTAGTATATTGCCACTTAAGTGTGGCTGACCCCTAGGGGTGGATGTTACTGTTGCTTTTAGCCCCAGGAGGACATCTCCTCCAGCTGGCTTATCGACACACGACTGTGTCCTGTTTGCCAAGGGAGTTATCCCTCTCACCGCGACCAGCAGCACGAACGTATCGGCAATATACTACACTTTATCGTGCAGTTACTGTTAATACTTCATTTAGAGAATTAACATTGCTTGTTTTCACCTTTTCAATATCAGTGAAGAATGTCACTGGAAAAGAAGATATAAGGTTTGCCAGATTTGTCTCTCTCACCAAGGTCATCAGCTGTCGAACGCCGACGAAGGGAAATAACCCTGAAATCCGGATACGTTCGTGCTGCTGGTCGCGGTGAGAGGGATAACTCCCTTGGCAAACAGGACACAGTCGTGTGTCGATAAGCCAGCTGGAGGAGATGTCCTCCTGGGGCTAAAAGCAACAGTAACATCCACCCCTAGGGGTCAGCCACACTTAAGTGGCAATATACTACACTTTATCGTGCAGTTACTGTTAATACTTCATTTAGAGAATTAACATTGCTTGTTTTCACCTTTTCAATATCAGTGAAGAATGTCACTGGAAAAGAAGATATAAGGTTTGCCAGATTTGTCTCTCTCACCAAGGTCATCAGCTGTCGAACGCCGACGAAGGGAAATAACCCTGAAATCCGGATACGTTCGTGCTGCTGGTCGCGGTGAGAGGGATAACTCCCTTGGCAAACAGGACACAGTCGTGTGTTGATAAGCCAGCTGGAGGAGATGTCCTCCTGGGGCTAAAAGCAACAGTAACATCCACCCCTAGGGGTCAGCCACACTTAAGTGGCAATATACTACACTTTATATATATGTATATATATATATATATATATATATATATATATATATATATATATATATATATATATATATATATATATATATATAAGCAAAGTAGCTAGTAGCTATATATGTGTATATATATTCTTTTATTCTCTTATATGTTTCAGCCTCGAGTGTAATTACCTTTTAAATGGCCAACTCTATGGATTTGGCTTTGGTGAAGGAGGAAGTTCGATACTACTGCCCTTCTTAGCGTTAGCTCTGCTATCTCCCATATGGATAGGGCATATAATACCTTCCTTTAACTTTTTGAGAAGGCTCCCTGTTGTGAGGAAGCTCTGGAAGAGAATCTGAAGTGGTCTAGCTAGAGCCCCTTCTAGCTAGAGCCCCTTCTAGCTAGAGCCCCTTCTTTAAGAGGATTGCGGGGAATCTATCGGGGTCTGTTACTGAGCTTGAGCTCATCTCATCAATGGCTGATATCACATCAGTTTCTTCTATGTTGATACTGTCAATAATTATTTTGTTGCGAATATCTGCGGAGCCAAAGAACTCATCAGGCATAGCTACTTGCAAGTGCCCCACTGGGGTGGTGAAAGTACTCTTGTATTGCACGTTCAGTATTTGACTGATCCTCTGGGAGTCTGCAATCTGTGAGCCATTTTCTTCAAGTAGTGGCCCTATTTTGTACTTAATATTTTTGACAGCCCTGACCTCCTTTTCTGCCCTCTTCTTTTCAATGTTCGTCTGAGGTAGGATCGTTTGTTATCCTTTATTGGCCCGTTTAGACGATTTGAGATTTTTGCTCGTCGCCTCATTAGAATCCGCTTATCTCTGGGTATTATATTTTTCTGCCGGTTTCGCATTCTCTAGAGCAAACCTAATGCAGATGTCATGCATGTTGTAACTTTATGTCAATGTAAATGTCTTCTGTTGAGAGACTGTCAGACCAGTTATGTTCCATGACCTCTTTCGCAATACCCTTCCAATCAGCTTTGTGAAAGTTCATGCTGGAGAGAAGTTGAGTGCTTCTAGAAGCCTGCATGTTTGTAGTCTTCTGCAGACCATACATTGTTAGTTCTATTAAGTTATGGTCCGAGAAATTCATCGGTGTCACCCCAAGATTATGGATGAGCACCGTGTTGTTTGTGAAACAGAGGTCCAGGACATTTTCCCCCTTGCTGAGTGGAGAACTATTTGCTCCATAAACAGTATGTTAGTGAGATTCTGCATGCCCCTAGCCATGGAGTAGCATATCTGAGAGAATGTAGCACTCAGGCCATTTAACATAAGGGAGGTTGAAAAGCCCTAAAAGAATGTTGGGAGAGTGGCCTTCCACGATTTTCTAGATGTATATCACTGCATATCTTTCATTCTAGGGAGAGGAGTTTTAATTTTTTCAATTTTTCCCAGTAGCTGACATGTTGCATTGAGACGATTTTCTCAGTGTAGCTTTGCTGGATTGCTTCGAATTCCGCCGTGAATTTTATAGTGTGGTAACCATAATTGGGAGCAGTAGTCAAAGCGGCTGAGGACGTATGTCCTCCAAAGGACCATCAATGTATCCTTTTCTCTTGTTTTCAAAGTTCGGATGATTCATCCGTCTGCATTTTATTACCAAATTGGTAATATACTCTTGAAAAAATGCATCATTGCTCATGTCAATGCCCAGGTCACACACTGATTTTGATTCAGGGATTTCAATTCCTCCCAGGCCAGTCCTGTCACATGTCGTTTAGCTTTGTGTGCTGGTAGGGTAGGGTCTGTGATTTTCTTGCATTAAACGGCATGTTGTAGTCCTCAGCCCACCTGTATGTTGCGTCTAACTCCCGTTGCAGACGTGCAATATTTCCAGGATTTTATATTGTCTGAGAGACTTTTGTGTCATCTGCATAGCTAGCAAGGGTGACTACCTGAGCAGTGAAGGCATGCCTGTGAGTGCCACTATGAATAGCAGTGGCCCTAAGACAGTGCCTTGTGGAACACCACTTGCTATTTGTGTTTCCTTGGAGGTGGCTCCGTTGTCAACCACTGCCTGATGTCTATCTTTTAGAAAGTCGTGCAGCCATTCTCAAAGTTTTCCATCTATGCCGAGATCACGCAGTTTGTGACATGGTCTAGGTCATGCCATGGTCGAGGTCGACTTTGCCAAAGGCTTATGCAAAGTCGAGATATGTCAGATCCACGCTTGAGTCATTCAGCAGCTGTTTTAACACTCAGTCGTAGTGTTGCAAGAGATGTGTTAGACAAGCTTCTACTTGATCGAAATCCATGCTGGGTGTCAGTGAGCAAGTCATTTTCTTCAAGGAACGCGATTAGACTATTCGTTCTATGACTTTACTGTTGTGAGGTCAGAGAGATAGACTTATAATTTTTAGCATCCGCTCTGCTTCCTCTCTTATGAATAGAACATATTATCCTTTCCTTCACTTTGTCTGGGAGTTTACCATTTGCAAGGAAGCTCTGGAAGAGAAGTTTCAGTGGTTTTGCAAGGGCTCGTTTGCACGATTTGAGAAGGACCGCTGGAAATCCATTAGGGCCAGCAACTGAGTTTGTGTCAGCCTCTTCTATGGCCAGTATTACATCTTCTTCAATGTTTATGTACTCAATTTTTGCCTCTTTGGTTAGAGGTAAAATGGCAAAGAACTCTGCTGGTTTGTTCACTTGCCTGTATTCCAGAGGTGTAGTGAACACACTCTGAAACTGTTTGTTCAGTATTTCACTTATCCTCACTGGTTTCCTGCAATGGAGTCATCTTTTTGCAAGAGGGGTCCTATATTGTGGCGTACTGAGGCTGTTTCTTTAGCAAACTTAAAGAAAGCTTTAGGGTTCGACTTGATATTCTCTATAACCCAAGCTTCTTTATTCGCTCTCTCCTTTTCATGAGACTCATGCAGACGTTTCTCAATTTCCAATAGCGCTCTTTCTAGGTGTGACTTCTCGTCACTTTTGGGGTGCTTGCTCAGGCGGTTCGCAATTTTTGCCTGTCGTCTCCTAAGGATCTTCCTTTCCCCAGGGATCCTATTTTTGTGTATGTTGGCCTTGCACAATGGGACAGTGTGGACACGAAATGCTTGCGTTTCATAATAATGTCTAGTGTGGAGAGACATTTAGGCCAATCCTGTTTGAAGATCTCTTTCTCAATCAACTGCCAATTTGCTTTATGAAAATTTAGTTTAGAGAGATTTTAGGTGCTTCTTTTAGGCTGTATGTCTGCAAGAGATTTTGGTCCATACACAGACAGCTCTATTATGCTGTGATCCGCGATCAACGTCGGTGTCACTTTAACATTATGGATAATGTCCATATTGTTTGTGAAGCAGAGATCCAGTATATTATTTGCCCTGGTTGGTTGTAGCACTGACGTTTATAGCACTGTGCTGCTGACATCTCTTCCAGCTGGCTAACGACACACATTCTGTGTCCGATTAATATTTGCGAGGGGTGGGGGGGTCATCGCTCCCATCCCGTATATAGGACGCTACACTTGGTTGGCAATTATATGTTACGATTCCGTATTGCTACTGTTTATATCTCGCTCAGAGATTTGATATAACTTATTTCTCCTTTTTCAAGATCAGCGACGGTTTGTCGCCGGGAAAAGCATATAGTATTTAGCGAGTGGAGTGAGTTTTCATTAACACACGCTGAAGACGAGTAACCACCCAGAAACTCGAGTCCGTGTGTATCACGTAAGGCTAGAGATGGGAGCGATGACTGAATTACGACGTGCTTGTCTCACAGAGAACGTTTCCAGTTACTTTTGGGTACTCCCTCGAATAGATAGATAGATAGATAGATAGATAGATATATATATAGAAAGAGAGAGATACACACATCTATACATAGCCATACACACGCGCACGCACACACACACACACACACACACACACACACATACACACACACACGCTCACTCACAGAGTTTTAAAGAATAATCAGAAAGATTGTTGGTGGTGTTTCAATCATTTCATTACGGTCATCTCGGAAGTCAATAATCAATAACCTCAGATAGCATGTTGAGATAGATAGATAGATAGATAGATAGATAGATAGATAGATAGATAGATAGATAGATAGATAGGCGCATATATACATGCATACACACACACTCATAAAAAATATATGCATATCTGTGTATGTTTATGTGTGAGAGCGTGCATCTGTACATTAAAAAAGGACAAAGAATTATAAACGAGAATTATTTTCTTCATTTAACAAGTCTGTATAGTTTTCTTTCCTCCATAATTTTCAGGTAGTTTCTACGTCAGCTCCAGAAGCGTGACGTCATAGACGGTTAGCAATGTATGGATGCTCTAGTGTTATAATTGGTATCTTTTGTGTCGGATGTTATTTAGTTAGATGTTGTGTTCTTTCCAAGCTGGTAGTTAGTAACTTTTTGAACTTTTAGTGATGTGAGTATCTGAGCGAATGTTGAAGTAATTTATAGTTGTGTAATGTCTTATAACTGGTTAAATTATTCAACTTCAGTCATTATTTCATGCATTCTTAAAAGCTTACCGTGACTAATGTTCTTTGCTGGATGCACCAACCGTTGTTTTTGTTATTGATATTCTATTGTTAACTTGTTATAGTTTTAGATAATTTGCTTCCTGCTAACCTTCCTGGTCCAAATCCTGTCGTAACCAACTTTGCCTTTTCCTTCTTTCTGGTTCAATATCATACCAGTCCTGTACTGGAGCCAGTCCTGGATAGGGATGGGCTCTGTCAGGTTTGAAATTGTCACGGACAAAAGCACTAGAATTTTACACTAAATAGGTTCTATATTCCTTGATTGAATTCTGCTGAAATTGGCTCTGCTTTTAATCTTTCTGAGTTCGAAAGAGTACTATTTTATTTGTTAAAATCTCGAACCTGGAGATTCTGGTTCCCATGGCGGAAATGTGACTGATATCCCAAGACTTTCTTATGGATGCTGCACAAGTTCGCCACAAGTTTAACTCTACCCCCATCCCAGCAACTGCTGGTGCTCATTTCACTTGAGTAGTCTGGATCAACACAAAATGAAGCAGTAAAAATTTTTTAACAAGTGGAAAATCTTGAAGGATTTAGGGTCTAACTTTAGGACTGAAAGTTATACTAAAACCCGAACTGGAGTCCCCATGATTGTACTGAAGGTACCCTGCTCTTCATCTAGAATAAAGACCCGATTTTGTAAAAGCTAGGAGTTCAGTTGCTCGTTGATCATGTGTATTAGCTTTTCATTACCTTGCCAAATAAGAACTTCAGTAATTGACCATCTTTGTTCTCTCACTGTAACTCAAATGCATCTATAGTCAAGACATTTAATTCTGGTTCATTTAAATGAATACGAAATGTAAAACAACTCACGAATGCAAACACCAAACGCAAACACCAAAAGCATTGCATAATTGCCGAGTGTTTCTTTACCTCGTGGTGCTGAATTCAAAAGCTCCAATGAAAATAACCATATTTGTGAAAAAACAAACGACAGCTAGCCAGGTAGAGAGAGAGGGGGAGGGAGAGAAAATTAGTTAACTAGCAACGATATTTTTTTTTTTAAGGCATCAGAAAAACTTGTCAGATGGCAGCTAACTTCAATGCGAAAGGCCACATAGAAGTTAACATTTAAATTTTTTTTAAAATGGAGAAAAAGATATACTGCTAAACCTCTTATTTTATAAAATATGATGGTAGTCTCTCGTAGTTCCAGAAAGACGTTCTGCAATTTAGTTGTTGTTGTAAGGCAGCAAACTGGCAGAAACGTGAGTAAGCCGGGCGAAATGCTTAGCGGTATTTCGTCTGCCGTTACGTTCTGAATTCAAACTCCGCCGAGGTCGACTTTGCCTTTCATCCTTTCGAGGTCGATAAATTAAGTACCAGTTGCGTACTGGGGGTCGATCTAATCGACTGGCCCCCTCCCCCAAAATTTTGGGCCTCGTGCCTAGAGTAGAAAATAATTTTTTTCTTGTTGTACGACTTGCACAAAAGCTTTCCTTTATAGTGATCAAATGTCTATGCTGTACATTAGTTCACTCCTTCCATCAAATCCACGTTGCCTAACAGGTGTACTGTGTGCCACACGTCAGGTCTCGAAGTGATCGCAGAGCAACGTGAGATGAAGTATTTGGCTCAAGAACACAACGCATCATTCGTTCCAGGAATTGAACCCACGATCTCGCGTGCAACACCCTAACCACTAGGTCATGCGCCCTTAGTTTATAAAATACAATTATTTATAAAAGCAATAAACTTTATAAAAAGGGTGAACGGCAGAGCTTCGGAATAATAAACACGACCGTGATTAAAAATTCTTTCGAAAATTACTTTGGATTTATGTTTTGAATACAACAGTAATTATTTTAAACGATAAATTTACAAGTGAAGATAAAGTAATATAAATAAATATTTACAAAATTCGCCAACTTGTTTAAAATAAAGGCTATATGTAAAATTAAATCGGCAAAAATCTATTCAGATACAATAATTTTCCCTCAAACGCTTTGCATCTTTCAGAAGGCCATACTTAACCCTTCCCATGACCGTTGTTTTGTTTCCTCAACTCTAGTTTTGTGAGAGATGAAGAAGTATAGCATGACTTGTATAAAGAAAGGAAAAACTTTATTCAGACCAGAAATTTGGCCGAACGATTACAAGAGAGTGGACTCCGCTAAAGATCAGGTTGTTATGTTAAAAAGGGCGACAAATTACGACCCCTTCTGTAGAAAT
>NC_142930.1:80968988-80971488 GCF_046866305.1 Octopus bimaculoides | reverse complement strand
AGAGAGAGAAAGAGAGAGAAAGAGAGAGATCAAAGTGGTATCATCTGTATGAGAATGAGCGCCGTTAGAAATGTTAACAAACGTGTATCACACACTCTTTGTCCTGCACACTGCACATGAAGAAGAGTGTATGAGACACAGATGAAACTTAGGACACAAGAGAATTGATAATGTATAGAGTACAGATCGTCCTGTAAACTCTAACGCATTGTTAAAATGTAAGAAGAGATATAAGAAGCATATAAGTCTAGCTAATCCATAAAGCTGACAAATATACCATAACCAATGATTTCCAGACACTGTTTCTTCTTTATGCTTCATATCTCGCTTCTGTTTCTTTGAACTACCTAGCTGTATACACTTCTAACACGAGTTGACAAAATGTACTAATCAATTAATTAACAATGCGCTATAAAGTATTTGAGACGGGAATAGTTTTAAAATATATGTTATTGGCACTCCGTCGCTTACGACGTCGCGGGTTCCAGTTGATCTGATCAACTGAACAGCCTGCTCGTGAAATTAACGTGCAAGTGGCTGAGCACTCCACAGACACGTGTACCCTTAACGACCATGAGGAATCCATTGGTGCGACTCCCAGATTGCTATCTTGTAAGGTGTGGATTTCTATAGATGCAACACACACACACACGCACACACACATACACACACACACTCACAAATTCAGCTTTACAATATGTATAGATGTATCAAACAGTTCATTATTCATTTATTCCATCATTTTTTTTTTCAAAGTCCTTATTTTATAATTTTATATATCTCACTTTCCTTTACATTAGACTAGCAGAGATACCCGGCCTTGCTCGGGATTAAAACGGCATAGATTTTTATTGCTTTACTTGTTTCAGTCATGTGACTGCGGCCATGGTGGAGCACCGTCGTTGATCGAAATAATAGGTGATCGTTTGCGAAGGATCGTATCTACAGTGAACACTTAGGATTTTTGCTCTGATAACTTCTGCTCTCTCCCATGTTCACGCACGACCAGCTATATGTCGCTATGAGTAGAGCAACGGATTCAGCAAATTTGGAAATTAGTTGTGGAGAAACGGAGAATATCGATTATATTGTGTATCACTCACTAAAAAGACGAAATTTTAAAAATCTGTTATCTCTCTGTCTCTCTTTACACCGTCGCTAGAAGGGGACTTAACTCATGGTCCGACAGGAAAATTGTTAGAAGTTATGGTTTTAAATTATTTTTAATTCAAAAATTCACGTGTTAGGAAACAACCAAAAAAAAAAACAACAAAAGGCCGATTCCGGGCATTTTCGACCATGAGAAATCCATTGGTGCGACTCCCAGATTGCTATCTTGTAAGGTGTGGATTTCTATGGATGCAACACACACACACACACACACACACACACACACACACACACACACACACACACACACACACACACACACACACACACGCACGCCCACATACACACACAAACTCAGCTTTACAATATGTACTGATATTCCACTATATCCTCAAATTCCATCAAAGGCAACTCATTGAATCGAAACTGAAACGGTGATATCTCTACCATTTCCCTGAACAGTTCCTTCAACCATTGACCTCTCTCTCTCTCTCTCTCTCTCTCTCTCTCTTTCTCTCTCTCTCTCTCTCTCTCTCTCTCTCTCTCTCTCTCTCTCTCTCTCTCTCTCTCTCTCTCTCTCTCTCTCTCTTACAAGCAAAACCGCTTTAAATCCTTCATTGCACGGTTTAGGCGCTAACTTCACCTTAATTACATTTTACATTTTCATGATCTTTTTTTCAATTTCTACATTTTTTCTGTACTGTATTATAGTTCTTGCTAGTTTTCTCTTCGGTGTTACTTTCTGATTTCCATCACTAATCTCTTCTGCTGTTGCTGATGTTTCCATCTTTCCCTTCTCTGCTTGCCTCTCACGCGATGTTGTTGTCACTTCTCTTCTATCTTCCTTTTTTTCTGCTCTTTTACTTTCTCCTCCGTGCTAATTGCTGGTATCGCTCTCTGTTTTCTCTCTTCGTCTTTCTCGCTTAATTTTGCCGACGTCTCATTTCTTTTCTGCCCGTTCGCTTTTCCTCCTTTTGGTAACCCTTGTCTCTCCTCTACACTTTTCTTTTCTTTGTGGGATTCTTTGGTGGTGAGTCCATATTTTCTTGTCTTTTCTTCCTCTTCACCATTGTGTATCTTTCTTCCATATTTTCCACTGGCCTCTGCTCCTCTATGCCTTGCACGTCTACCTCTTCTTGCTGTTCCATCTCCGTCACCTTCTCTTTGTGTTTCTGGGGACACTTAGTTCCCTTGTTCCACATTGATAGCATACGGGAGGTCTTCCTTCCACTACAACTCTCAGCTTCATCTCGTCTGGCAACACCAATTTCTCTGCAATTTTGTGGAGGTCTGGTAAACTGATGTGAACCGACACCTCAAGGCCGTATCCCTACCAATGTACCTCCGTAGTTCTTGTAATTTTCAGCATTTTGGTACCCTCTTCTGTATT
>NC_142930.1:80951488-80963988 GCF_046866305.1 Octopus bimaculoides | reverse complement strand
TATAGTATAAATACAATAAGATATTATAATATATTTAGCGTGTCTCCTCGCTTTTCGTAAATTCATAAGGTTAATGCCTTGTGTTGCTATTCGAGTTGTTTTTCACTCTTATTTCTAGCAATTGCCGGTACTAATTTGTATCCTTATTTATTAACTTGCCTTTATGTTTTAATTGCTAACAGGCTACCTATATTATAATATATTTAATATCTTATAGTATCTTACTGTGTGTATACACATATGGGCGCTGGAGTGGCTGTGTGGTAAGTAGCTTGCTTACCAACCATATGGCTCCAGGTTCAGTCTCACTGCGTGGCACCTTGGGCAAGTGTCTTCTACTACAGCCACGGACCGACCAAAGCCTTGTGGGCGGATTTGGTAGGCGGAAACTGAAATAAGCTCGTCGTATATATATAATATGTATGTGTGTATTTGTGTGTTTGTGTGTGTCCGCCCCACCATCGCTTAACAACCGATGTTGGTATGTTTACGTCCCCGTAACCTAGCAGTTCGGCAAAAGTGCCGATAGAATAAGTACTAGGCTTACAAAAGAATAAGTCCTGGGGTGAATTTGTTCGACTAAAGGTGGTGTTCCAGCATGGCCAGTCAAATGATTGAAACAAATAGAAGAATAAAAGAATATATATATATATATATATATATATATATATATATATATATATAGACACACACACACATACACATACGTACAACGGTGTTTGTGTATGCGTGTACCTTGTTATGGGAATTAGGTCATTCATATTCTCATATCGCGCATATTACAAAATATGAACTGCGTAACAAAATGCGTCGAGTGGACGAATAATAGTAAATTGAAGCAAAAATGTAACTAAATGAGAAAACCACAGAAGAAAATAAATTTGGGAACTGTTGCACTGCTGGATGAAGATTGGCTTGAAATATTTTAAGACAAAAAAGAAAAACACAAATAGAACAGAGTATGGTATAAGGTTCGGATGTAATCAAAGAATGAGTTAAGAAATGTATTCCGGGTAAGTCCCTTAGGACGGTCTTATCTAAAGAAATAAATGTCAGGCGTTGGCGGATAGAGAACATAAAATGGCAGGTTTTGTATTTCCGGGTAACTGGGAAATCATAATCTACTGGCTACTAAGTTAATAGGTTGAGCGGTTGATATGCAAATATTTATGAATATGTGTTTTTACGAGATGTATGTATCATGTATATATATATATATATATATATATATATATATATATATATATATATATAAGCATGCATACATACAATACACATACCTCGCTCTTTCTCTTCTCTCTCTTTTTCTGCATAATATATCTGTGTGTTCCCTCATGTATATATGCATATATACATGTATTTACATATGTATATATACATGCATACATACATGCAAACATACATAGATACACGCATACACGTTTGGATGTATGCATGTTTATGTATATATATATATGTATACATATATATATGTATATGTATTTATGTGTGTACATATATATATATATTATACGCACATACACACATATATATACATATAGAGATAGATAGATAGATAGATAGAGAGAGAGAGAGAGAGAGATAGAGAGATAGAGAGATAGACGCGAATATTTCATACTTTGAGAAAACAAAGTTGAGAAGCATGTATTTTCAAATCGATAACGTGTCAGTGTGTGTGTGTGTGTGTGTGTGTGTGTTTGCGTGTGTACATGTTTAATGTATATGCGTATGTAAGTGTATGTGTGTGTGTGTACATATTCATATATATGTACACACTTGCGTACACATACATTCACACACTCACACACTTACACATGCATACATTCGTCATGGCCAAGTCCAGCGATTGTTATAAGTTAAAGAACATAACATCTAGATATATTTATTTATGGACATAGCTTTGCAACGAAGTCGTTTTGGCTTCGGACTCGCAGCGCAGAACCTGTGACAAGTATTTCTTATTGCCTCAGATTAACCAATTCTCTGTAAATGCAATATTTTTCTTCAGCCCAAGGACTCATAAGACCGTTCCTTCCTGAACGAGACGCCGTTCTGTTGCAGAGTTAAGGCTAACAATTTTGCGATTCGGTTGGCTCGTCTCCATGCGAGTAGAGTATGTAAATTAATGTATGTAATGTATAATATTAACGTATGTAAATTGATACTGGAAAATACTTCTCCTACCCCACCCACACCCAAAAAGAAAAAATTTCATGTGAAAGAATTTTTGTTTTTTAAATCAGAAAAAATAGGCGGAAAATGTTATCTATCCCTGAACTTAAATTCATTTTACTAAGCTCGAAAGATTTATTTGAGAGGCTTTTCTCATATACTAGCATACCCGTGTCGTCGAAAATGCCAACATTTGTGTTGATGATAGAAAATGGGCATCAAAAGGATGAGAGGAACCACTGATCAATGTCAGCAATCTAGCAAATATATGTATGTATACAAAACTGAAGCAAGCACTTGAACAGATATAGTTGTAACAGTTGAAAATATTTTCATCCAATATATATATATATATATATATATATATATATATATATATATACGATTAGCTGTATTTTTGAATAGAATTTATTTTCGCTAATTTAATTGATTTTAATCGATTTAATTTCCTTTCTATTTGAAAATTAGTTATGAAACACGTGTAGTCATTTTACTATCTTTATCTTATGATATTTACTTTGTTTTATATTATACTCATTTATTGTGCTTTTAATTATTAATTTTTCTATATGTGATAGTGGATTTTCATCGATGAGTTATTGAAAGCTCAATTTAATTTTAATTTTTTATAAATTGATTTTAATTGAGTTTTTACCTGTAATTTTGGATTTTGTCCCTAATATTATTATTATATATATATATATATATATATATATATATATATATATATATATATGAAACATCCACTTTTCCATGCTCACATGGATCAGACAAATTTTGCACAGTGGATGCTCTTCCTGTTACCAACCCTTAGCACTTTTCAAGTAAGAAAATATTTCACCGTACCCAAACATAATTACATGGACGATTGAAAACAAAGAACACCTTTTGCATGACATTGACTCTCGCTTACAACTATTACCTAATGTCAAGGCAATGGGAAAGTAAAACACTGAAACACACACACGCATATGCATACACACACACACATATATATAGTAAAGTTAATATGCCAACAGAATGTGGCTGTCCTATAAAGGACGATGTTACTGTTGTTTTAATCCCGTATAGCATTAGCAAGGGATGTCATTGCTCCCATCTAGCCCTACGTGATACTCACAGACCTGGGTTTCTAGGTGGTTACCCTTCTTCCGTGTAACAAAACCACAAGCTAGCGACAAAAGATCTCTCCACTTGCAAATACTACATACTCTTTAAGCCACACACTTTCACTGATCTCGTATAGAGAAAAAAATTGTTTTAAACCTCTGAGCGAGAGGTATACAGTAACAGTACCGAATAGTAATTTTTTATGCCAACAGTATGTGGCAGTCCTATAAAGGACGATGTTACTGTTATTTTAACCCCAGGAAAACATCTTTTCGAGCTGGCTATCAACACACAATACGTGTCCATATAGCATTTGCAAGGAAGGTCATCGCTCTTATCTCTAGCCTTAAATGATACTCACAGACCTAGGTTTCTGTGTGGTCACCTGTCCTCAGTGTGATAAAACTACAAGCTAGCAACGAAAGCTCTCTCCACTCGCAAATACTATATATTCTTTATATATATATATATTTATGATGTGTTTGTGTAGATATGTATATACCCATATATATATATATATATATGTGTATGTATATATACAAATGTACGCATCGCATCTAAAGGCGTAGCTGTGTCGTAAGAAGCTTGCTTCCAAGTCATATGGTTCCGGGTTTAGTCCCACTGCGTGGCACTTGTGAGTGGATTTACTAGATGGAAACTGAAAGGAGCCCAATGTATGTATGTGTGTGTGCGTGTGTGTATGTGAGTTACAGAGGGGGAGCGCTAAGCAGAGATAAGTAAATTACAGAGCTGATGTAGGTGAATACACACCGTTTGTCAACAAACGGGATTTATTTTCCGTGACAAAACCCGGTGAGTAGCTTATTCACTGGTTCGAACGTGCCTCAAGCATATTCACACTAATAACATTACAATGTGTGTGTATGTGTGTCATTATGTCTGTATTTGACTCCCACCACGGCTTGACAACCGATGTTGGTGTGTTTACATCCCTGTAGCTTATCGGTTCGACAAAAGATACCAATAGAATAAGTACTAAGCTTACAAAGAATAAGTCCTGGAGTCGATTTCTTCGACTAAAAGACCTTTTAAGGTGGTGCACCAGCATGGCCGCAGTCAAATGACTGAAGCAAGTAAAAGAATACACACACACACACGCACACGCACACACGCACACGCACACAGACACACACACACACACACACATATATATATATATATATATATATATATATATATATATATATATATATATATATGTATGTACAGGGGTTGGACAAAATAATGGAAACACCTAACATCGTAGCATCATAATTTTGAACTGTCTATAAAACCATCAAAAGCTTGTTTATTTTTATGTTTTTTTTATTTATTATTAGTATTGCTTAATATGTTTTGCTAAAATTGCTGTTTCTTTTCAGATATCATCAAAAGAGGTAATTAAAATTCATTAAAATGACAGATCTGTCGGACTTTCAATTGCTGGTGCTCGTATGGCAGTCGCTAGCGTAACGAAAACAGCCAAATGTTTGGTGTATCAAGAAGTACTGTCTCGAAAGTAATGACAGCCTTTGAGAAAGAGGGAAAAACCTGCTCGTCGAAACAAAACTCCGGAAGAAAACCAAAACTTTCAGATAGGGACCATCGGACTCTTACGCGAATTGTTAGAAAGGATCACAAAAATACAGCTCCCAAAATTACTGCAGAGCTTAATGACCACCTTGAGCACTGTTCTTCGGGAGCTGCACAAAGCCAGATTTCACGGAGGGCTGCAATCAGAAAACCACTACTTTCAAAACAAACGTTGCAAAGCGTTTAGAGTGGAGTAAAAGCCTACAGAATTGGTCTCTAGAGCAATGGAAGACTGTTATTTTCTCGGACAAGTCATCCGTTACCTTATTTTCGACAACCGGCCGAGTATCCGTGTGGAATCAACCAAAAGACGCATTTGACCCAGACTGCTTTCTTCCAACTGTTAAACATGGAGAAGGATCTGTGAGGATCTGGGGGGCTATATCTAGGAAATCTGCCGGCTCAATGGTTTTCCTTCATGGCATAATTAATAGTCAAGACTATTTAAGCATTTTGTCTGATTAAATTCATCCTATGGTTACGGAACTGTTTCCGGAGGGAAACGGAATCTTTCAGGATGATAATGCACCAATTCACACAGCTAAAGTGGTTACTGAATGGCACGAGGAACATTCTAGTGAAGTTGAACATCTTATCTGGCCACCACAGTCCCCAGATCTCAATATTATTGAACATTTATGGTGCATTTTAGAAAAACAAGTAAAGAGTCGATATCCTCCACCATCATCACTACAAGAACTGGAGACTGTATTAACTGAAGAATGGACAAAAATTCCTTTGGAAACAATTCAAACTTTGTACGAGTCCATAACTCGTAGAATTCAAGCTGCAATTAGTGCCAAAGGCGGTGCTACCCCATATTAAAATAAATTAGTTTGAAATTTTAAGGTGTTTCCATTATTTTGCCCAACCCCTGTATATATATATATATATAGATTTAATCAAAAGATTAAATGTGGTACTTAAAATGTTTGAGGTACCAGAATTTGGTAGGGTAAAAAACCAAAAACAAAATCAAGAGATTTGGTGAATAAAATTTGAAGTTAAGCAACAAAAATTCAATAGGTTATAGCAGTACGTACGTTTCGTACAAGCTCCATTTATTCATGTAGTGGGAACACCACAGAATGTACAATGAAAATGTACTCCTCAGCTGCATAATGGAATTTCATTTTAGAAAGACATTTTGAAGATGTTTGCAAAAAACAAGAGTAAGAGAAGAAAACATACCATCTCGACTAAGCTACTGTTCAACAGATTAGTGAATCAAACAAGAATATAAAATCTAATTGGATGGATAGTAGTAATTTCAAATATAGAGGAAGGTAGATTTAGTAGTGATGTATAGCAGGTTAGGGGTAAATCAAGCATGAGGGAAAAAAAGAAAAAAAAAAGGAAATGGAATGACAATACCCTAAGGAGTGGTAAGAATTTGGAAAAAATTTAAGGTAAGGGAATTAAAGTCAAGGTATTAAAGAAATATATCTATTCTACAGTATAATTAGAATAATACAATGAAACACTAAATTACTAAGTTTAAAACTATAGGGAACAATAATAATTGGAACAAGATAAACATATCTAGTTAAAATATGATATACATTAATGTGGGGTAGTATTATTTATGAGTAAAACCATAATATTAATGGCCAAATCCTGAACAGAAAGAAAGTGGGGAAGAAGGTAGAGGAAAAAAGGGAGAGGAATAAAGATTAGAAAAACAGGACTAAATTAAGAGAAATAAAGCTAAGGTTTTCGAAAAAGTAATAGGTAGAAGAAACTCAGAATTACCTAGAGAAAATGAAAGAATAATATCAGTGGTTTGGGAAAGGTTAAAATGTGTTCTAAGTTTATATTAAAAGTTATAACTCGAATAAAATAGTTATTAGTTAGAGAAATGAGAGAAACTAAATTAAAAATTAGCAAGATTTACTTTTTTAAAAAGTATTTACTTTTTAAAATATTTAAAGGTGCGGGAGTAACAATGCACACATAGAACCCTAAGGTCAGATCTATTGTTAATTAGATTGGGATTATCCTTAAGTTTAAAAATTTCGTAAATTTCCATAGAGCACAGTCCACAGCCAAATCTACTATTTCTATAAGGTTGTGCTCTCCTGACGATTTCCCATTTAAGATTAAAATCGATACCATTTTCTTTCAATTCCCAAATTTTATTAGATAATGATGTGCTATTGGCTTTATGTTTAAGTCTAAATGAAGAAAAATGATTATATAATCGTTGTTTAAGGTTGATTGTGCAACCAACATAAATGTGATTATTAGTTGGAGTAGTTACTGTACATTTATAGACTACATTACGGGTTAAAAGACGACCAGATACCGGACAGTGGGCTTTAATTCTACAATTACAATTAAGGGGCTTATTAGCTATATATATATTGCTATGTTGATTATTGATACAAGTATCTAAATTACTTACATCAATATTGCTGGTTGTATTATTAGATATGCAAATTGATATTGTTTGAGCTAGGAAGATTTATCTCATCAACTATATTAACAGTTGAAGTATTATTATGTTCATTAACATGTGCGTGATTATTGGTTGCGTTGGTGTTATTAATTGTTTGGTAGTTATTAGTATTGTTATCAATAATAAGACAATTTTTATTTTCAAGGGTCCTAGCTAGTTCAATGTTCTTTCTATTTAACTTATTGATAATAGATCCTATATTGGGGAGAGTAGAGTATGAGATACGGATTGTGTGTTGAGAGAAGATTTTATAATATCTATGGTTAGGGTCGAAATTTTTTTGTAAGATATCCTTAAATTTCTTATAGATGTTCGTAGATACTGCATAGTTGTAAGGGATGTTAAGCCATATAGAATTTTTTCTTTTAAATTTGTACTATAATAGGGATTTGTGGTTATCATAAGTATTTGGGGTTATATTATTGCTTCTACTATCATTTGTAGTTTTCTTATTGGGATCTATCTTGTTATGTAAAGTAATTGTCCTATTTTTATGGTCATTATTATAATTTCTTAAGCTAGGTATTTTGTTGGCGTTAATATGGTTGTGTAGACATTTATCAGGTTGAAATTCCCTTACCTTAAATTTTTTCCAAATTCTTACCACTCCTTAGGGTATTGTCATTCCATTTCCTTTTTTTTTTTTCTTTTTTCCTCATGCTTGATTTACCCCTAACCTGCTATACATCACTACTAAATCTACCTTCCTCTATATTTGAAATTACTACTATCCCTCCAATTAGATTTTATATTCTTGTTTGATTCACTAATCTGTTGAACAGCAGCTTAGTCGAGATGGTATGTTTTCTTCTCTTACTCTTGTTTCTTGCAAACATCTTCAAAATGTCTTTCTAAAATGAAATTCCTTTATGCAGCTGAAGAGTACATTTTCATTGTACATTCTGTGGTGTTCTCACTACATGAAGAAATGGAGCTTGTACGAAACGTACGTACTGCTATAACCTATTGAATTTTTGTTGCTTATCTTCAAATATATATATATATATATATATATATATATATATATATATATATATATATATATATATATATACGTACATAAACACACACATACATACATACACAACTAACACGCACACCCGCATACATACATACATACATACATACATACATACATACATACATATGTATATATGTTTGTGAATATATTCTTTTATTCTTTTACTCTTTTATTTTTTCAGTCATTTGACTCCGGCCATGTTGGAGCACCGCCTATAGTCGAACAAATCGACTCCAGAACTTATTCTTTGTAAGTCTAATACTTATTCTATCGGTCATTCTTGCCGAACCGCTATGTTACGGGGACGTAAACACACCAACATCGGCTGTCAACCGATGGTGGTGAGGACAAACACAGACACACAGACACACAGACACACACACACACTCACACACACACACACACACGTATATATATATATATATATATATATATATATATATATATATATATATATATATATATATACGACGGGCTTCTTTCAGTTTCCGTCTACCAAATCACTCACAAGGCTTTGGTCGGCTCGAGACAATAGTAGAACACGCTTGCCCAAGGTACCACGCAGTGGGACTGAACCCAGAAACTAGCTACTTACCACACAGCTATCCTATGTATATGTATATATATACATATGTGTGTGTGTATACATACATACATACACACACACTCTCTCTCTCTCATACACACACACACACACACACACACATACATATATATATATATATATATATATATATATATATATATATACGCAGATATCTATGCACACACACGTGTAGATAGATAGATCGATCGAATGACAGACAGATAGACAGACAGACAGACAGACAGATAGACAGACAGACAGACAGACAGACAGACAGACAAATAGATAGATAGATAGATAGATAGATAGATAGATAGATAGATAGATAGATAGATAGATAGATAGATAGATAGGGATAATATATGCAAACAGGTACCGTTATCATCCAAGTTATGTATAACCGCATCGAATGGTAAGGAACAATCTAGGACTATCCAAGGTAAACAATCCCAATGTATTTCATCTGATGGATAAATCCTGGGTTCGCTTCGTTGGATTATAAAATGTTTATTGTGTGTATATCCATGACAATTCAAATAAAGAAAGGAGAATACTACATCTCAATTTTTATCATTACAATCAATTATTACACAACATATTTAATTCAAATCTGTCCGACATATGTTTCTGTTGCATGGATATCTCGCAATCTGGTTTACATTTGCATCCAGTTTGTTCATCTCGTTAAGCTTTATTCAAGGTGTTACCACTCTTGTAGCTTGAAATGAACTAGAAGTATGATGGTTTATTTTTGAGTGCAAAAAGTCTCTCTGGGTCAGAGTCGTCAAGTATGAAATTTGTAGAAAAGAAAAAAAAAAGCTTGCTAATGATTTATAAATACAGGGAATAGTTTTACTCATCAAAGTATGCACCCATATTGTCAATACACTTTTACTATTTCAGAGGTAGCTTGTCCAGCCAAGAACTATATAAGCCTGGCAATCTAGCGTCAATACAATCTTGGACGGCCTGTTTTACAGTATCGTCGGAATAAAACATTTTTTCCTATTAAAAAGTTATCCAAATTCTGGAAAAAGTAGTAGCCAGTGGGGACTAGATCAGATGAGTATGGTGGATGATGGAGAACTTACAATTCCAACTCCTGTAGTTTTGCCAATTTCATTTTTGCGATGTGTGGTCTGGCGTTGTCTTGCAATAAAATAGGAGTGGATCAACTGATTTGCATGAAATCACTTGCATATTCCAATCTCTGGCCCACAAAGGACCTGTTACTTCTCTCTCTTCTCAACTGCTACTACTAAGCAGTTTTTTTGTAAGTTTCTGCATCATTTGGTCCAGTTAGCTGCAGTATACTTCGGCCGTGATTGATAAGCCAGGTTTAATGAAATCATAGTGGATCACACCTGCGCCAGACCACCAAATACACACCATCAGCTTCTTTTGATGAATTTTGCTTTTTGGACTGTGTTTTGGTGGCTCGTCTTTGTCCAACTATTGTGCTGAACATTTACGGTTGTTGTATTGGATCCATGTCTCATCACATGTTACAATTCGATTCAAAAATGATTCATTTTTGAGACGAGAAAGTAGCAAAATGTAGGCTTTCCAAACGTTGCTGTTTCTGATTTTCATTGAGTTTATATGGAACCCACTTATCCAACTTTTTCACTTTACCGAGTTGAACTAGGTGAGTAAATATTGTTTGCTTGCTAACACCAAACAACAACGATAATTCATGGGCACTTTGAGATGGATCTGACTCAGCGGTGGTTTTCAGTTGGTCATTATCCACCTTTGTTTCTGGTCGAACGTGTTACTTATTTCTGAGGTCAAAGTTACCACAACGAAATTTCGCAAACCAATTTGATATCGTCTGTTGTGTAATAACATTAGGATGAAGTACTCCATTAATATTCCGAGCTGTCTGTGACGCTGTATTTCCAAGAAAGAACTGATATTTCAAAACTGTACGAATTTCCGAGTTATCCATCTCTAAACAAAAATACCAAGCGCAAAATGAGTTAAAATAAAGAAATAGGTGTGTCAGCTTTCTAACAAAAAATATTGTCAAAATATAATAATGGCGCAAAATGAGCAGCTGTCAAAGTTTACCATATACCTTACTACAAATTTCATACTTGACGACCTAATATATTATTTCATCCACTAATTTTAAGTGTAGTAAAAAGGAAAACATCTCAGAGATAAATGTGTGCAATTAAGGGTCACTGAGTTAAATATAATTCAGAAATATGCGATATGCAGAATTTACTTGTGAGGTCAAGATATTGTACGCAATATGTTACAATACTTCGAACTAAAGCGAAATCCAAATTTTTAGCTATTCAAATCAACCTTAAATCTGCATGTAGATAATATCCTCGTAGATATAGAATAAATTATTCCATATGTGAAATGTTACATACAAAGAATATTAATTATCTGGAAGGCAATTACTACAAGGATATAGGTAAACTAGATGTTGCACTAATATTTACCATGAAAAACTCTTGTACCTCCATTCTTCGTGATACTTAATTAAAAATCTTTTCTTGGGAAATATTTGAATGTTTTTCTGTGAAGGTGCGCATATTTTAGGCTAATTCCTGTTTATTACCTAATAACTGGTATTTAAACGTGAAAATATGGAATATTTTCCAGACATAAAATGCATTTCTTACTCCCGATTACGTAAGGCTCTGCCTCATCTATAATTTCCCATTCTGTATTAAAGTTAGTGCTTCTATCCTTTAGAAACCGAATAAACTTATCTTGTACTATACATTTTCTCTCTATCATTAACGGAAGCTATATGATTAGCTAGTCTCGCTTTGAATCTCTTCAATGCAAGATTAGGTAATCATCTAGTGAGATTAGCGAGAGAGAGAGAGAGAGAGAGAGTGAGAGAGAGAGGTAGAGAGAGAGAGAGAGAGAGAGAGAGAGAGAGAGAGAGAGAGAGAGAGAGAGAGTTGTTGGTGCAATCTAACAAGAAAGCACCGACCCAGCAGGCAAAAGGTGGATGGTCCCTATTTACCAGGAAGGTCAGATATGGTCGAAAAGTTTTCTAAGGTCAAAGTTAACAACATTGTTTTCACTAAACTTCTCTCTCTGTCTCTCTCTCCCTCCTTTTAAAGACTCCCAGTACAGCTTTCATATGGCCAAATGCATTGATTTCCCAGCAGGCTTGACGAAATTTTGTATAATTCGTGTTTTTGTTGCCATCGAAATCAGCAATGCTTTCGACTGAGTCTGGCATATGAATCTCCTGGCAAAACAACTCGCTGTTTCTCGTCCTTTGTGTTGATGGCTTTCTGTTACATTGCACCATGCCAGCATGTGCTAAGGGGGTCTATCTTTAAGCAGGTGCGCCCTTGGGTTCGGTTTTGTCCCCACGCCGTTCCTCCTACACATCAACAATCTCCTTTTCATCACCTCCAGTGATCCACATAAAACACTAAGATAAAATATTTTTCGTGTTAATTCAAATGACATTGGAGAGGATTAAAATAAATAGGGGCGGGAGAACACACGAATTTATCAGACAGCCTAATATACCACAAAGTCGTTTTATTTATTTATTTTTTTTTTTTCAGTAGTAG
>NC_142930.1:80943988-80946488 GCF_046866305.1 Octopus bimaculoides | reverse complement strand
CAATGATGCACAGTATGGTTATAAAATATTTGATAAAAATATAAATCATCTCATTTATATGGATGATTTAAAGCTCTTTGCAAAAAATGACCAACAACTCAAAGGCCTACTAGCGATTGTTAAACAATTCAGTGATGACATCAGGATGCAATTTGGCCTTGATAAATGTGCAAAAGCTACCTTTATCAAAGGAAAAATGACAAATACATCTAATGTGAACCTTGACCAGCAAAATGTCATAAAAGAGTTAGAACCAGCGGAGAGCTACAAATACCTAGAGGTAATTGAAGGGGACAATATCAAGCACTCAGTGATGAGGGAAAGGATCAGAAGAGAATGTTATCGCAGGGTGAGAGCAATACTGAAGACAGAGCTGAATGCGAGAAACAGGATCGAAGCGATCAATGCTCTAGCCATACCAGTCGTGACTTACAGTTTCAACATTGTTAACTGGTCAATTACTGAAATATGTAATGTTGACAGAAAAATACGAAAACTGTTGACAATGCATAGAATGCACCACCCTAAGGCAGATATAGAACGTCTTTATCTGCCAAGGAAAGAGGGCGGCCGAGGATTTCTACAGCTGGCATTATCAATGAAGGTAGCCACAATTGGCCTAGACACCTATCTGAAAAACTCTGAGGACTGGATGCTAAAACTTGTCTTAAAATATGAAAGCAAGAAAGCATCTTACTCAGTAACAAAACAGGCAAAGGAATATCTAAGTGAATTCCAATTGCAACAAATTCAAGAATTAGACGAACTAGAAACACCTGCAGAAAAAGCTAAGCACTTGAAAACCCGTGCTAAAATTGCTGCCTTAGCTATTATGACTGAAAAATGGCATGGAAAACCTCTCAATGGCAAATACCCAAAGAGAGCGAATAATGCAGATATTGACAAAGCCCTTACCCACCAATGGTTAATGGCCTCTGGCTTGAAATCAGAAACAGAGGGGTTTATCATAGCAGCCCAAGATCAATGCCTACCTACAAAGAACTACCAGGCCAACATATTAAAGAACGGCAGCTCCCCATTATGTCGTATATGCCAACAACAAAATGAGACCATCGATCATGTTGTCTCCATGTGCAGTCTGCTTGCGCCTACAGAGTATCTCAACAGGCATGATAGAGCTGCACAATATATTCACTGGGTAATATGCAAAAACCTGGACTTGCCCCATGATAAAAACTGGTGGGAACACAAACCACCCCCAGTACTTGAAAATGATCACATTGCACTCCTCTGGAACTTCACCATTCAAACTGACAGAAAGATAGATGCAAATAGGCCAGACATCATACTGAAAGACTTCAGACAAAAATCATGCCTCCTCATTGATATGACTGTCCCAATCGATATAAACGTATCTGTCAAGACCTACCAAAAACTGAGCAAATATAAAGATCTTGAAATAGAAATTAGCAAAATGTGGAATCTGAAGACGAAAACAATACCTGTTGTCATAGGTGCCCTGGGAATGACAGCGAAACGGGCTGATTACTACATAGCTCAGATACCAGGAAACCCCAAAATGGCTGAAGTTCAAAAGATAGTGCTCATGGGAACTGCCCATATCCTACGTAAAATACTGTCTATGTGATCTCAAATTTTAAAGCAAACACATAATTTTCTTATGGTTTCTTAAACATTCACTTGAACAAAACTGTACAAATCCAAATATATGGTACCCTAGGCATAACACCTACATGAACTTCTAGCTTGTTGTCTCTTGAGGTCTCTGTGTGAGACTTGGATCCAACTTGTACAAATGCAAAACAAAAGTCAAACATAATAATAATAATAATAATAATAATAATAATAATAATAATAATAATAATAATAATAATAATAATAATAATATAGAAAGGATTGAGGTAACTCCTCCTGAAGATAGCAAATGGCACTCTTCTTTTAATTTTGACTCTATATCTTCAGGAGGAGTTACCTCAATCCTTTCTATATAAATAAAAAAAAAATAAATAAATAAATAATAATAATAATAATAATAATAATAATAATAATAATAATAATAATAATAATAATGAGCGAAAATATAAATTTACCACTTTTATGAAAGGAGATAAATTCTACCACATATGTTGAAGGAAATTATGTAAGAGCTTCTGGGTAAAAAACATTCTTTGTTTTCTGGTTTGGAGCATAGACAAATAAGTTTTGCAAACAACCTACCCTAGAGCAACCAACATAAAGTTGACCATGAGAAATTCAAGCCAGTAGATTTCAAAAACTGACTTTGAGCTTTATTAATAGACATTGCAAAGCAACGTCACACTAGGAATTGTGTTCGTTTGAAGTCAAGCGGCATGTCTGTTGGTTTGATTGGAATTCTTGGAATGAGAACCCCTTCCTCATAGGTACATTCAGTGATTATGGTAGCTTTTGTCACATTAGGTGATAATGCCTTCACAATCAACCTGGTCCCATTGCATAATTTAGGAGGATCTAAATTTCTTAGAAGCATTATTGGGAC
>NC_142930.1:80896488-80938988 GCF_046866305.1 Octopus bimaculoides | reverse complement strand
CGATAATGATTCGATGCAAAAATGGTTCTTTTTCCAGTCAAGAAAGCAATAAGGAGCACACTTCGAGGCACCTGTGTTTTTTTAATCTCATTCAGTTGATGTGGACCAAACCTATCCATTTTCTTGACTTACCCAATTTTTTTCAGGTCTCGAGAAACAGTTGTGCGAAATGTTTGGAGTTCTGATGAAAGTTGTTCTCGGATTTTGTTCAACCAAAGCATTTAATCCATCATGCCGAGTAACTGATTTTGGCCTCCCTCTTGATTCATTTTCAAGGTTATCATCTCCTGAATGTGATCTTTCGAACTATCTTTGAACAGTTCCTATGTCAACAAAACCTTTACCAAAAGCTTACTTGATATTCCATAGAGCTTTTGCGGCAGAGTGACCTAGTTTGTACTCATAAGAAAATCACTCAACATCGTTTGGTTGTTATCATTTTCATAAGGTCTGTGGGTAAGAATTTTGTATACCAATATTGTTTGGAAAGAAAAAG
The DNA here is from genome assembly GCF_046866305.1 of Octopus bimaculoides. Classification (NCBI taxonomy): domain Eukaryota; kingdom Metazoa; phylum Mollusca; class Cephalopoda; order Octopoda; family Octopodidae; genus Octopus; species Octopus bimaculoides. The sequence continues at coordinate 80,938,492 of NC_142930.1, read as the reverse complement.
AGTCAAGATTAAATGCAACGGTACACATAGTTGAGTTTTGAAATGAATGAAATAAGTAGTTAAAAATGCGGCATTTCATGTATGATAACCTATTATGTGATATTTGAATTTTTGAAGATCGGTGAATATTTGTCACTTCAAATTCTATAAGTTTTCGACAGCGGATTAGCAGCGACATCTAGCAAAGTCAAGCTACTCCACGCTTATAAAGGGCGATAACCCTGAAACTAGTCTGTGGATGCTGGCTTTTGCTGGGTGAATGCGGCTAAATAGCAGTAACATTCCTCCCTCTCCTGGAACTGGCACATAGATAGATAGATAGATGAGCGATCTAGATTTAAACTGTGTATATAAGTGTGAACATTTGTAGATGCACTGGGGATACGTTTGTATTCGTATGGTTGTACATATGTTTATAATTATGTACATTCAGTTATGCCATATTGATGACGTTAAAGGAAATTATATCCCTGAACAAGAAATCAATTGATCGACGGCTAAACTTTTTTTTTTTAATCTTTTTCGTTCATTTCCTTCGCTATCAGCCCGTTTCTATGTGATCAATAAAGTAGTTTTAGAGTCATGTGTCATCTTCTAGCATGTGACTCTACCATGTAGCTTATTATAATTGTTATAAAAATTATATACTAATTATTAATTTATATCTAAACGGTTTTATATGCTAGTTACTTGATAAAATCCTACATAGATTTTATCCTTGATTATTATAATAGTATATATATATATATATATATATATATATATATATATATATATATATATATATATATATATATATATTCATACAGGGGCAAACAATTCACGAGAAAAGATATAATTCTCGAAAATTAATTTATATTATGTATGTCCTTTGTTTAATTTTAATTTTAATCCTTCAACTATGACTTTTTTTTTATATATTTACAACCGTTAAATCTCCTTTTCATTTTAATTGCTACTCTGTACTTTATTTTTCTGTTCTTCGTTTTTATTCACTTTAAAAATATGAATTAAAATAACTCAGGAAAATCAGATTTTCATATCCATAAATGGATATCTTCCACATTCATATATTTAATGTCTACTATACTTTGTATACGTTTTTACAGCCACCCAGTTGTACATTGCACCAATCCCATTATTTTGTTCTCTCCCCTCTCAGTCACCTCTCTCTCTCTCTCTCTTTCTCCCGTCACTCTCTCTTTCTCCCCTCTCTCTTTCTTTTTCTAGCTCTTCCTCTCTCTCTCTCTCTCTCTCTCTCACACACACACACACACAGACGCTATCTTTTCCTCTCGCCTTTTTTACGCCCCCTCTCTTTCTCTCTTCTTTCTCTATCTATACCTTTTTCATTACTCTCCTTTTATAATGTATGTATATATCTAATGTATATATCAATGTGTGTGTGTGTCTTTGTGCTTGTGTTTATCTCCCGCCACCGCTTGTCAACTGGTGCTGGTTAATTTATATCCTCCGTAACTTTGCAGTCGACAAAAATGAGACCGGTAGCATAAGCTCCAGAGTTAGAAAAAGATAATAACAACTGGGGTCGATATGTTCGACTAAACTTTTAAGGTGGTGCTCCAGCATCGCCGCAATCTAATGACTGAAACAAGTGAAGCATATGCAACAGTTATATGGTCAACCAATAACGTCGTTCTAATTTTAGTTCTGTAACTTCTCAATCAGAATTTCTCCTTCCTATTCAAACAGCCCAGATATATATATATTGAAATCAATATTTTTTCGTGTTTCATTTTTCATAATCCTCCGTAGAAGGGAAACGTGAAGCGAATTGTGAAGTTTCGTACAAACGCACATCGTTTCCTCATTTCTCTATAAAAAAAACATGATGTAGCCACTTTATTTTCTTTTTGCAGCTCAGCATCTGAAGCAAGTACACATTGGATAACATTGACATCATTAAAAAGACAAGATGACAATAGTTAAAATTCTCCCTATCATAGATTTACTGTATCATAATTAACCTAGGCCAAACAACAACAAAAACAACGTAGCAACTTTGAAGATTTCAGTTGCGTCAGGAGACTGCCGTGTAAAGACTGTTCTCTGATTTGCGAGGCGATTATATCTTTACAGGAATGTTGCCCGTCAGATGCTCTCTCTCTTTTACTTGTTTCAGTCATTTGATTGCGGCCATGCTGGAGCACCACCTTTTAGTCGAGCAAATTGACCCCAGGACTTATTCTTTAGAAGCCTGGTACTTATTCTATCGGTCTCTTTTGCCGAACTGCTAGGTTACGGGGACGTAAACACACCACAATTGGTTGTCAAGCAATGTTGGGGGGGACAAACACACAAACATATACACACACATACATACATACATATATATATATATATATATATATATATATATATATACATATATACGACGGGCTTCTTTCCGTTTCCGTCTAACAAATCCACTCACAAAGCTTTGGTCGGCCCGAGGCTATAGTAGAAGACACTTGCCCAAGGTGCCACGCAGTGGGACAGAACCCGGAACCATGTGGTTCGTAAGCAAGCTATTTATCATACAGCCACTCCAATATTTTTGTCACCATAGAAATATAGCATAGACGGTAGAACTACAAACTCTCAGGTTTACAAACAATTAATAACCTCAATGTCTTTCTTTCATGAGCCATCAGGTCAACAGATGACCCCGGTAACTTCCTTAAAAAACATTTGGTTTTTGTTTCTTATCGCTTGGTCATCAAGAAAGGACTCTTTAAATGAGTGTTTAGTGGAAGGTAGATATCTACAAACCTGAGGCCTGACCTAAACGCTTGCGGCTGAGTGAACTCTGTTAAAGGCACCAAAGTACCAGATGATAATGTTAAACCGAGGGACGGATTGAATGTACCGCCCAAGTCGGTAAGGCATGCCATCCGACACTCTAATGATTCTGCTTGTCCAGCGTTCTAGGCAGGTACTTTATCGACTCCAGAAGACAAAATAGACATCGGTGTGACTTGAAATTAGAAACTGGATTAAGTATCGATTTCAAATTTTGGCACGTAGCCAGTAATTTCGGGGGAGAGGACTAAGCCGATTACGTTGACCCTTGTAGTCAACTGGTACTTATTTTATCGACCTCGAAAGGATGAAAGGCAAAGTGTACATCGGCAGAATTTGAACTCAGACCACTAAGACGAATGAAATGTCGCTAAGCATTCTTCTCGACGTGCTAACGATTCTGCCAGCTAGCCACCTTGAAACTAGAATAAATATCACAAAGTATTTCGTCTGATGCTCTAACGACTGTACCAGATCGGATGTAATGACGAGAAACTGGCCAATAAACTTGTGCTCGCCATGGGATTTTTGTGGGGTAAATTAATGGCAATTTTCTGTTGTCATCCTTTTGGTATTTTTCGACCGGACACCATATTAGATGCAGGCAATTTCGCAAGATTTGCCTTGAGTTGTCGGAACAGAAAGTATGAATACAACAAAACATTTTCGATGCTCTAACAATTCTGCAAGTTCACTGTGCTAGACAAGTACTTTATTTTATCAACCTCACAAAGATGACAGTTAAAGCTGACCTCGACAGGATTTGAACTCAAACCCGCAAAGAGCTGAAATCCTACATCTTCTGAATAATCATTGTAGCCGAAAGACATGAAAGTTAAATTTTCATTTGTTTTATTGACGGTTAACAACCGATGTTGTCAATATCATTTAGCCCCAGGACATTGGGCAGACCTACGAACAAAAGTATTGCTGCCATGGCAAAGCCAAATTTTTCCCCAGTTGTCAAAACAACATTATCCAGTGTTTCTTTTCTTGCTTCAGACTGTATGGTGTGATTTGTTGGGGTTTGACATCTATTTCTAGAAGGGCGAGCGACTACGCAGAGGCTCTCTCATATCTGGTTATTATTTGCATTGTTGTTGCGCTATAGACAAGATCTGAGAAAAAAGAAAACACTCATAAAACAAACACACATACATACACACGCATACACAAACACACACGCACACACATATACATATATAAAGATATATATATATATATATATATATTATGTTAATTCTTTCTGTTTTCCTCGCATACTGTTTTTCTCTGTTATATTGGTGCGCCGCTACGGTAGATTAATTTAAGACCTAGCTCTTATTTCTAGCAGGTAGATGCTTGTTAAGCATCATTACGCTTCGTGCAATTTTATAATTCATAGCTATTTCAAATCTCAGTGTTTGAATGTTTCATTTATATATATATATATATATATATATATATATATATATACATATATACATATATATATGTGTGTCTGTGTGTGTGTGTGTGTGTGTGTGTGTGTGTGTGTGTGTGTGTGTGTGTGTGTGTGTGTAATAAAGAATAAAATCGTTCATGATTTTATCAGGAGGTCAGCATGAAAATAAAAACCTTATAGGTAAATTTTTCAAATATTATATTAATAACTAGCAGTATAGCCCGGCTTTGCCCGGGGTTAAGTTGGGATTATTAAGATAATCAAGTTCTTTATTTCAAACCAAACTAAGTAACATGACGTCAAATTTGGACAGAATCAGTGTTGCAACTGGAGCGCAAGGGTTTGAGAGTTTGATCGGCAGAGGTGATCAGGTTACACATGCCATCCCTTTGAAAACACCACCGCTATCATCATCATCTAACCCCTCTTTGCTCATGGGTTAGGAGGAACCCTTCCAGCAAGGAAAATAGAATGACTAAAAGGGCTCCCGATTCTCTGTGTCAGAAGCGGTTCTGTTCAGATCACAACGAATTCTTAAGTATATATATATATATATATATATATATATATATATATATATATATATATATATATATATATATATATATATATGAGAACACGGACGTTACGAAAGTAAAACGTTAATGTTCGAAAGTCCAGCAGGCCATAGATAATTCTTTATTCTGTATATTTCTCATTTTGTCCTGTTCTGGCGTTTTGCGAAATTTTTCTGGAGAACATTATTTTTCTTTGTGGTTGGGTCGTTGATGACCTCTTTCTAGCATATTGGATGTCCACCTAGTGGTCATCCCTTATACACGTGTAATACAATTTTTTCTGAATTTTCAGATTTGTTATATGCTAGGCCACTTGGTTTTAAATTGAATTAATATTCAATTTATCATCCTATCTATATAAATATATATATATATACATAGGCGTAGGAGTGGCTGTGTGGTAAGTAGCTTGCTTACCAACCACATGGTCCCGGGTTCAGTCCCACTGCGTGGCATCTTGGGCAAGTGTCTTCTACTATAGCCTCGGGCTGACCAAAGCCTTGTGAGTGCATTTGGTAGACGGAAACTGAAAGAAGCCCGTCGTATGTATGTATATATATATGTATGTGTGTATGTGTTTGTGTGTCTGTCTTTTTTCCCCCAACATCGCTTGACAACCGATGCTGGTGTGTTTATGTCCCCGTAACTTAGCGGTTCGGCAAAAGAGACCGATAGAATAAGTACTAGGCTTCTAAAGAATAAGTCCTGGGGTCGATTTGCTCGACTAAAGGTGGTGCTCCAGCATGGCCACAGTCAAAAGACTGAAACAAGTAAAATAGTAAAAGAGTATATATATATATATATATATATGATCAACACACACATACACACACGCACGTATGTACACCAATTGCATACATATTTTTTGTACGCATACATGTTCGTATGTGTGTGTGTGTTGCCCATATATCAACAAAACACACACACCTTGCCTTACATATATATATACGGATAAATGATTTGAAATAAATATATTTTGGAAATGGCAATTTACGGTACAATACCTAGAAACGTGAAAATCAGACCACATGGGTTTGTTTACATCAATTCGGCAGAGATAGAGAGAGCGCGCTCTCCCTCTCTATCTCTCTCCTTCCCTTACACACATTTATCTCTCTTTCTTTCTTTCTTTCTTTCTTTCTTTCTTTCTTTCTTTCTTTCTTTCTTTCTCTCTCCCCCTGTCTCACACACACATGCTGCTCTCTCACAATAACAAAAGAACTTCACATACACACCACACTTTCTGTCTGGCATACTCACTATAAAAAGATAGCGTCTATTTCTTTTTGGCAACATGTGTTTTGTGTGTAATGTTGCTGTGTGTGTGTGTGTGAGAAAGAAAGAAAGAAAGAAAGAAAGAAAGAAAGAAAGAAAGATAAGTGGCATGTGTATGTAAGGGAGGGAGAGATAGATAGAGAGAGAGAGAGAGAGAAAGAGAGAGAGAAAGAGAGAGAGAGAAAGAGAGAGAGAAAGAGAGAGAGAGGGTATTTTTTTCTGTTTGCTTGCTGCTTACCACACAGACGCTGGCAAACAAAATGTATCTCTCCTTCACCCTCCCTCTCACAAACATACAATTTCTCTCTCTCTCTACTTCATGTGCGTACGCACAGATTTGACTTCACCATGTCAGCAAACTTCAAAATTGGTAAAAGTTTATCGATTTTTACGGGTATACGCGGGTACCTCTGAGAGAGAAAGTTCACTAATATGCACATAAGGTCATTCCGAATCTTCTCCTAAAATTGGAGCGACATGCGTGCTAATTTGTGGACGTGCATAAACCACATTCACGTACACACACACACACAAACATCCTCTCTTTTATATATATATATACAGATTATATACATAATTATAACAAAAGATTAGCAAAAACGCCTCTCCCCGTGCTGAAAATAAACGCCAATTGGCGCTAAAATCACCTTAAAAACTCTAAAAAGACAGGTAGTAGTGGAGCAAAAGAAAGATAATTAAACTTTTGGTTAATCGCGTATAAGATTTAATTTCAAGCTAAAAGGTAAAAAATATACCTACTGCTCAGCGTCGATATTCTGTTGTATAAATGTGCAAGTATCTACACATACCTACACGAGCAGCGCCGTCCCACAGCAATTTGTGTACACACTTGCAAAAATATACAGCAAAAATAGAAATTATATTTTTCTCTTCAACCACGTGTTATATATCAAAATAATGATGCAATGAATGCAACTTTGATCCGGAGTAAAAATTTTCATATATTAATTATATAATAAATGATGAAATCATTCATGATTGTATCAGGAGGTATTAGGCAAATTTACCTATAAGATTTTTATCATGAATGATTTTATCCTTTATTATATAATTACAAAAAGAAAAATATTATATAAATACAAAAACACACAGCTAGCTTATAAAACATCGCCTCCGTACACACACCCATGCGCACACACACAATGAGGGAGCTTAGGCAATACACCCATAATGTCGTCTCTGACATAGAAATGAAAATATGAGATAGTCACGACCGGAACGCTTTTAATCATAGATCACCTCGACAATGATTAACCTGGGGGATAAACCATAGCATTTACACATACACACATTAACACGCACGCGCGCGCATGCACACACATAAATACATACAAACACAAGAACACGTACACACATTAACACGCACATATCGACTTTCAAGATCACACACACACTCATATATCTCACAAGACATACTCATACACACGTGTACGCTCACAAACATAAAACATATACTTACACACACACATAGACATTCGCACAAATATTCACATGCTTACACACATAAGAATACGTACATATATGCAGAAACACTCAGTACTCACAAGAACACGCATATACATAGCAATTCTCAGCATGGAGTTTGAACAACGGCAACCATTGATTGCTGAAACATTTCAGTGATACGTTGTATTGTTATATCCAATGTTTGTCGAGTGATTCTCTTGTCTCTGTTGAACTCGTTTGGGTTGTCTAAACACATTTTACCTTTTTACCCCACTTCTCTCGGCACACACACACACACACACACACACACACACACACACACACACACACACACACACACACACATTCACGCACGCACAAACTCACACACGCACACACATACACACACACACTCACACATAGCTCTGCTGCTAAAAATATGGTGTTTCGATCCCAAACCGAGTTGTTTACCATTGGTTTGCCTTCCTTTCATCTGGGATTTGTAGCAAATCTGCAGCTATTATGACATAAGAGATGCTGGTCAGAACACACACACACACACACACACACACACACACACACACACACACACACACACACACACACACACACATATATATATATATATATATATATATATATATATATATATATATTTAACCACTTTGTCCCTCTCGGGTCCGTGCCTCATCGCGTTCTTACACACATAATTTTTCTCGTCTGGCCGTAAAGCCTTTTCTGTTTGTTTTCCTGTCTTATTTTTTGTCCGCCACTACATTCCTCCATGGCTAGATTTAATTTGCGTATACAAATTTAATCTGCGATCCATGGGACGAGCCGTTTTAGCGATGCGTCTTGCCCAAGCTCGTCGAAACGCCGGTGTTAAAACGTGGGTGGCTGATGAAGGAGAATGTTCTCTATGTGGCTCGTGTGTTCTCGTCTACGTTTGTTTGCAATGTCCTGTACCCAGATATGCACCTATACATACAGGTGGATGTCGGTATGCACATACCTGTACGTATATATGCATATACTCATTTACTATTTGTTTATATATATATATATATATATATATATATATATATAGTGAGTCTTATTTATTTAGTGAAAGCAGAGATAATTATGGCGGCGGCGGTGCTGGTGCTGGTGCTGGTGGCGATTTTCGCCTAGGCAGAGGGGAGTATTCTCCTGATGAGCTGAAGCTGTTGTATCAGTAGCAGAAGTGACCAGACAGGAGAAATAGAACGTCTGTGAGTAAGCTAATGTTTTGTAACGTGTTGGTGGGTAAATATTTGCCAATTAGCCGAATTACCTCCTTTCGGATGTAGAAGTGGTGCTGGTAGTACACGTTAATAATAACACACGCAAATTTACACACACCCCACAGACATTCAGACACAGACACATACACACACAAATATACATACATACATACATACATACATACATTCTCACTTAACCACCGAGAGGCAGTCATCATTCTACGAGTTTAAAACGTGATTTTAGATTATCTTTAATCTTCTGCTTGTTTCAGTCATTAGACTGCGGCCATGCTGGGGCACCACCTTGAAGAGATTTAGTCCAACCAATCGACCCCACACCTTTTTCGTTTTTTAAGGCTAGTACTTACCCTATCGGTAAACCGAGAATGTAAACACACCAAGACCGGTTGTCAAGCGGTAGTGGAGGACAAACACACAACACACACACACACACACACACACACACACACACACACACACACACACACACACACACATACATACATACATACATACATACATAAGCGTGGCTTAGTGGTTCGGTTATTCGGCTCACGATCTTAAGGTCGTGAGTTCAATTCCCGGCGACGCGTTGTGTCCTTCAGCAAGACACTATTTCACGTTGCGCCAGTCCACTCAGCTGGCAAAAATTAGTAGTATCTGTATTTTAAAGGGCCAGCCTTGTTATGCTCTGTGTCACGCTGAGTTTCCCTGAGAACTACGTCAAGGGTACATGTGTCTGTGGAGTGCTCAGCCACATGCACGTTAATTTCACGAGCAAGCTGTTCCGTTGATCGCATCAACTGGGACCCTCGTCATCGTAACCGACGGAGTGCCAGTTATATATGTATACACACACACACACACACACACACACACATATATATATGTATACACATACATAGATACATACATATACGACGGGCTTCTTACAGTTTGCGTCAACCAAAATTAGTAACAAGTTTTTGGTTGGTTATTGTAGAAGACATTTGCCCAGGTGGAACTGAACATATGGAAATAAACGCAACGAATATAATACAGATCTACCTTTTGATGAAGGACAAGTCAATATTTCCTTTTTATATTTTCATATATTTAAATTTTTTCATATATGAGGGAAAAGGTACAAAACTGATATTGTTTTCCCGTTATTTTTTAAATATTATTTGAATGGGTGAAAAGTTATGTTTTGACTCGTGCATTTGCGATAGGTTTCTAATTACGATAGATACTTACACAAACGCACATGGTACCACTGAATGGCGCCTTGGGAAAGTGTCTTCTACCATAGGATACACATCAGAGAGAGACAGAATGGGCTAAACAGAACAAGAGGAGACGTGGAATGGAGAATTGCTGAAGCGGTCACAGGATGTGTGACGAAAGCTTTCCTGACAATGGACATAAAATTAGAACAATAATAAACAAGTGAAGAACGAATACATAGTGCGTGTGTTTATTTGGCAAGAAGAAGATGACTATACCGAAATATAACAATATACACACACACACACACATTAGAGAGAAAGAATGAACAGGCAAAAACATAGTATCACTTTAGAACATGGGATTTATAATTCAAATATAATTACACACACACACACACACACACACACATACCCATACGTTATCAAAGTTCGCATTGCACCTTTAGCTAGGTTGTTGGCCGAGTTAAGTGTGAAACCCAGAGTGTCTGAGTATAAACTTAAAGCTTAATCGAAACTTCTTGAAAATTTGATGAAGTAATAAGGTAGTACTCAGGCACTCAACTATGAGTCGATTGCATCTTATAGAAAAAACAGTTCTAAGTTAACAAACTTCATAAGATAATTAATTACTCCGTTGTCATCCCAATTTCTTATTACCGCTCTGCACTAGACTGACGCTTTGCTCTGAAGCATAAGTACATTGAGTTCTAAGACCAGATTATTAGCATTGCAGTGCTTAGGCGAAATACACACTCACACACACACACACACACACACACACACACATATATATATATATATATACATATATATATATATATATATATATATATATATATATATATATATATATATATATATATAAGTTCATAAAAACAATAACTAAAAGACAACAAAGTGAGGACGTGATACGGATAGTGTTATTGGACGCTCCGGGAAAGGAAAGAGAGAGTATATGACGTTTCGGGCGTAGCCCTTCGTCGGAAAGATGGAAAGTTCGGAGAATGGAAAAACGGAGAAAGAGGAAAATGGTACCGATGCCCACGAGGTTACATTGTGAAAAGACCGGAAGAGGAGGTGGTGGGGGAAAAGTTCTTTCTAAGACAGGAGAGTGAAAAAGGGAGATGAATATCTGTGCGTGCGCGAGAGTCTGCGAGTGTGTGTGTGATAACAGAACGTGTGTGTGCGTATGTGTGTGTGTGTGTGCATGGTTTGGTGGTTAATCTATTAGTGTGTTTGTGTGTGTGTGTGTGTGTGTGACGTAGTGGAATGAGTTAGTAGCAGGAATGGTTAGTGGATTCTTATAGACAGTGTAGATAGAAGGTCAACAGGCGGTTTTTTGATTATGTGTGTGTTCGTGTTTGTGTGGGGTTGTAGGTGTTGGGTACGCGTACGTGTGTGTGTGTATTTTGTATGTGGGCGTGTGTGTATGTGTATGTTTTTGTGCGTGCGTGTGTGTTTGTGTGTATGTGTATGTTGTGTATATGTGCGTTGCTGTGTACGTGTGTGTGCGTGCGTTTGCTATTGTATGTGCGTGTGTTGCTTATGCCCATGTGTGTGTGATTGTATGCGTGTCTGTGTGAGTGTGTAGTGTTGGTGAGGAGTGTGTGTGCGTGTGTGTGTGTATGTGGGTGTGTGCGTGTGTGTTAGGTACGGGTGTGTGTGTGTTTATGTGTGTCTGTATATGTGTTTCCGTGTGCGTGTGTGTATATTTTTTGTGGGTGCGTGTATGTGTATATTGTGTATGTTTTCGTGCGCGCGTGTGTGTTGTGTATGTGAGTGAGTATTGTGTATGTGAGAGGTGTATGTGCGTGTGTGCATGTGTGTATATGTGTATGTGTGCATGTGTGTGTATGTGTATGTGTGTGTGTGTGAATGGTTTTGTGTATGTGAGAGGTGTGTATGTGTGTGTTTATGTGTGTGCGTGCGTATGTGTGTGAGAGCGTAAGGATGTGTGCCAGGTATGTGTGTTATTTTGTGTGTGTACTCCTGTGTGTGCATGTGTATGCGGCTGTGTATGTAGGCGTGCGCGTAAATATGGGTGTGTGTGTGTATATATGAGCGTTCGTCTATATGTGTATGTTTGTCATCTATGTGGGCGGTATATATGTAAGGTGTGTGGAAGGTGTGTGTGTAGGTGTATGGGAGGTATGTGTGAATGGGGGTATGTATGGGTTGTTAGGTATGTGGGAGGTATTTGTGAATGGGGGTATATGTGGGTTATGTGTGCAAGGGTGTGTATGCTTGGGTGTGTGTGTGTGTGTATGTTTGCGTGATTGTTAGCGTGTGTGTGTATAAAAATCAAATCTATTAAAATCGATTCAAAAAAATCGATCTAAAATCAATTCTTTTCAAAATACAATAATAATAATAATAATAAAATGAATGTATATATATCAACTAACAATAAATTAGAAATGAATTTATATAAAAAATACTTATTTTACCAATAAGTAAAAGAAAAACATTTAACAATATTATTGAAAATAATTACAATACTTAAAGTTAAGTTAATAGTATAACGTTTAAAAATTTTTAGTTTAAACTAAAACTTTGATAAGTTTTGCATCTATGCACCGTTTTGGGTATATACACACCAAACCCCAAATATCTCAATAACTACTGGTTCGATTTACGCGAAATTTGTTTTATTCCGTTCGTATTCACAATTCAGGGACACTTTACTTTCAAAGTATTTTCCCATTATGCGCCAGTTTGGCTATGTAACATTGCAAGCAAGCAAGTAAGATTGAACACTTTTAATGTATTATATATATATATATATATATATATATACATATATATATATATATATATATATATATATATATATATATATATATATATATATATATATATATATATATATATATATATATGTATGTATGTATGTATGTATGTATGCATATATATATATATATATATATATATATATATATGTGTGTGTGTGTGTGTGTGTATAGATAGATAGATAGATAGATAGATAGATAGATAGATATAAACAGGGTGTCCCCAAAATTAAGGCAACCAACTTTTTATCAATTTTACCAAAACATATCACATTTATTTGATATGACCACCTCTGTTCGAATCACAGCCTTAAGTCTAGGTGCAAATGCTTCACATGCGGCACGCAACTGTTCTTGCGGAAGCGAAGCCGATTCCTGGCGCAGTTTTGCCTTCAGAGCGTCTAGCAAAGCATGAGAAGTGCTCGAGATCCTCGTCTCCAAAATGGGTCAAACAGAAAAATCCAACGGGTTGAGATCGGGGCTTCTTGAGGACCATATATCCTTACCTATGAACGACGGAATATTTTTTTCTGAATCCAGTGTTTTATCTATTTGGAGCTGTGTGATTGTGCCGAGTCCTGTTGGAGGCTCCAAGTGCGCATTCGCCCATGGAAGCAGTTCAGCTTCCAGAACGTCGCTAATGTATCGTTGAGTGTTAATTTTAACATCCAAGGACACAAAAATGAGGGGAGACTCTCCAGTGGCTGTCATAGACGCCCAAACCATAACTGACTGTAGATTTTGACGTCGATTTACGAGTCTACCCTCGACGGAGCCAGATACACTCCAAAGTCGGTCGTTCTGATGGTTTACTGTCTGTTCGATGTCAAATTTCTTTTCATCAATGAACACCAGGTTGGGCAGCATGCCATCAGCAATCTGACGCAGGATAAGATGACTTCTCTTCAGTCACATGGCCTTATAAACTTGCGTTAGCTCATGATGACTGATCATTTTGTTGGGATGGTTCCTGAGATCCTCCTTCAGCACTCGATACATCGATTTTGCTGTGGCGGTCAGTTTTCTGACAGAACAATGAGGATTTCTTCGTATCTTTTCCCTGGTAATTTTGATAAGCTAAGGGGTCTGCACATTTCTTTTTCGGTCATGTCTAGGTCGATCAGCGGTGGAACCAGTCTTTTGAAATTTCTTGACAATGTTCCAGACTGTTATTCTGTTAATTTTAAGCTTTTTGGCTATAGCTGTATTACTTTCGCCTCCTTTGTGGAAAGTTATGATTGTATTTTGGTCTACGGTCACAATCTAATTTATAAATCTGAATTTGTTTAGTCTGAAACAAAAAGAAGACACACTAAGCTTTTATAATGATGATTAATTTTCATATCTTATCAATTTTATTGATTGTTATTAAAGCCCGAAACTTCGGTTGCCTTAATTTCGGGACACCCTGCGCGCGCGCGCGTACCAGATAATGCTTGCACTATGAACTGCATAGCTGAATGGGTCAGAATTGAGCTTCTTATTTATAAGGCGTCATGTTCAATTCCAATACATGTGGAATTGAGCAAGCGGTTTATTTTATTTACTTTTTGCATAGCGGAGTCATGTTTTTGGGCTAAAACAAGTAAAAGATTAATTCTGTGTGCGTGTATGTGTGAGAGAGAGAGAGAAAGAGAGAACAAAAGAGGAAAATGTAAGGATAAAGAGATGGCAAAAAGAGTCCATGGGAAGATTAGGCGGTGGAAAAGCAAACAAAGGCAAGAAAAGACAATGAGAGAGGTAGACAGGGAGAAAATAGACAGGCAGGGAGGAGAAGGGAGAAAAATAACTAGAAGTGGTTAGACGAAAACATACAAAGAAAGGGAAGGAATATATAATGGTAAAATGTGGAGAAGAATATATAGAAATATCTGAGAGCGGAGGAAGTGGGCGAGAAGAGAAATGGTAAAGGAAAAAAGAACAAAATAGAATTTGTTCATCAAAAATAACGGAAGAAAAACGCGGGAAAATTCCGTATCTGGTTAATGGCAGTAATTCTACATATTTAGGTGACCCAAGGGACGCAAGTATGGGAGGAGCATGTCGGATACATTGCTGGAAAACTAAAGAGCCTGAATGAGAGAGAGAACGATAGCAAGCAAGGGTGGAGAGAGGAATTATATTAAGAGAGAGAATGAGAACATAGAGAAGGAAGATGTGTTGTATGGTGTGGCTTATGATGATCAGTTAATAAGAGGAGCGTGGATAAGAAAAGAGTTCATTAGTCGTAGTAGTAGTAGTTGTGGTGGTGGTGGTGGTGGTGTTGACTGGTGGTGATTTTGATGGGATTGAGAGTAACTTGAATAAAATAGGAGTCCATTGGTGGTGGTGGCATCAAGAGTGAATATGAATAGCGTGAATAAAGCACGGGTTCACTGGTAGAGTTAAAATCATCTGATTCAATGAAGAGACAGACAGACAGACAGACAGAGTGCACAAGCGAACTTTCCTTTGCTTGCTTTCTATTAGTTTAGTAATAGCACGTGTGTGCGTATGCGCATGTATATATATATGTGTGTGCGTGTGTGTGTATGTATGCGTGCTTGTGTGTGTGCATATATGTATACATACATACATACATACACACATACGTACATACACAGATAGATGTACATATATATATATATATATATATATATATATATATATATATATATATATATGTACACACATATGCATAAATATCCTTAGATAGAGAGATAAATATATATATACACGCATATATATATACAGATATGTATACACATATGCATAAATATTCTTAGATAGATAGATAGATAGATAGTGGGGCTGTGCATGAAGGTTATAGAGAAACAAATTGAAAAGGAAAGAAGAGGAAAAGAAATGTAGGATAGCGGAAGATATGATTTATGAAGAAGCTTTAAGTGAGCAATAATGATTATTCCCCGTGGAAGAGGAAGAAGCCAGGAACAGTATAGCGCCAGATTAAATAATTTATAGCATTTAATCTCGTCCCACCACGTTCTGAGTTCAAATCCCGTTGAGGTCGATAAAATAAGAACCAGTTGTTGTTATTGATATGCAGCTTCAATCAGCTCTCACTGACGAAGTACCGAACATAAATAGGGTTCCAGATACACCATAACCCCTTCCACTTGATTCCAGATCGCACACACTGTGAATTCCGACATTCACTGGTTTATCTTCTAAAGCTGGAATTGTTTCACTTTTCCACTGTTTGCGTCCAGTTTGGGTCTGTTTGTTGTCGTCATCGGTGACAGTAGTGGTGGTGGTGGTTGTGGTGTCGCTCTACTTTAGGTCTGCTCAATTACACGTATGGCACGCAATGAGCCATCTTATTCTTATATTATTGTATCTTAGGAAGGTCGTTTTTTCCAATAAAGACATACGCGTTTGTTGTATTTCACTAACCGTTAACTAATTCTGTGGATGCATCAATGCATACTTAGATCAATGAAGACATGTCACTAATGTGGTCACGAATGGCGACAAGAGAACTACGGAAAACCCAACTGATTGATCGCTCAAACAGTTAGTCAAGCAATCGATTAGTTAACTGGTTAATTAGTATGAATTAAAAGAATCAGTGCATCGGTTTTTCTGAAAAATTGACCTCCCAAGATATAAATTCTGTTTCAAAACGCTATTTCACATCAATAATCTTGCAAAACTAATAATGATTTCAGCTTTTGGCACTGGGTCAGCGATTATTGGCCCCAGTATTCAACTGGTACTTATTTTATCAACTCCAAAAGGATGAAAGGCAAAGTCAATCTCAGCAGATTTTTGCAAAACTAATAATAAATCGAAATATTCTTTTATTTTTTAGATTGTTCCAGTAACTAAAGAGCGATGATGCTGAGGCACCGCCTCGAAGAGTTTTTAGTCGGGCATATTGATCCTAGTACTTATTTTTAAGTTGGGTAGCCATTTTACCGACCCTGTATCGAACCACTAAGTTATAGACTATAAGCATAAAACCCCTCTTTTCAAACGTAGAGATACTTCTGAATATACACACATATGCAGATCTGCATACACACACACTGACCCCGAACATGTTTTCCTATAACTTTCTTGGAAATGCATAGGCTTTAATAAAATTTTTCTGAGACAACATTTTCGATTATCGTGATAAAATAGACAATAGCATTTAAAATCCCTTTGGATGGAAAGAGCTCGAAAGCTGGCTGTGAGATTCGACCCACTACTTTTGTAAACATGACAGAGATTCTAAAATAATAAAAGAGGATAGAATAAAAAATAAATCAAGAAACACCATCCTATTTAAAATAAATAATAATCATTTTTATAAGGAGCGGTCGGCCACAAACTGAAGTTTGTTGCTCAAAATATATCTTTTTCTAGGCCTTGTTAGGAGAATATTCTGGAATGTTGCATTACATGATGTATGACTGCTGATTGCTTCATAATTCGACCGATCACATGAAAAAGCTGTTACTAAACTGTGATTTTAACTTGGAAATTCGTCGTATTGGTTTCGAATCATGCCACAGTATTATAGCACAGGATGCAATTTCCAAATGTTGAACATTCGCCCTTCCTTGTGGCACATTCTGGCAATAATGTTTATTAATTTTCTTTTGGCTTTGATTTAACAGCATTACGATAAGTAAAAAAAAAGAAAAGATAAAAAAAGAAAAAGAAAAAAGTTTTGTAGGCTGTGAGTTTGGTTAAAATATGAAGACGCCATTGCAAATCAGTGGTACCGATAAGTGCGAGTCATGTACAAGATGAGGTCGATACAATAGCTTTTACCACTACCTCATTTCTGCGGATGTTGGCTTTGTACCAATATGAGAAATCAATAGTGATAAGGCTAACTTTTGTTGACTTGGGGATATTATCAAACGGGTTAAACAAGCGTTTCTGCCCAGAAAAACAAACAAGATAAATGAGCAGCGATTAATATTAAAATAATTACATATAATGAATATGCGTGATGAGTAAAAAGGAGTCAAAGATTTATTTTTTTACCAATGTCCCACTGAAATCATGGATTTATGATGTTTACTTTCACTTGACTAAGCAGTCAAGTAGTCACATGATTTCATGACGTAGTATTTCATATACAATCACCTACGACTGTGGTATTTCTGCATACGTGCGATCTTCATCACAAGTACAATTACTATGCTTATCGTTACATAGCAACGAGAGAGACTCTATGTTGTCACTCAACTCGTTAGAAATATCAACCAAATCTCCCTGAACTCATATGCAATAGTCTCAAAAGAAGGATACATTTCATAATGTACTCCTAAATGCGCTATCCCTGAAAATATGACGGGATTGCAAAAGTAACCGAGGGTTAAGCGGCGATGTCAAAAAGCCAACAAATATTCGAATCTGGTAATTCATACCTTAATTTTACGGGGGCGAGATATCTCGTCTTGATTGGAGTATAGAGAGATATGGTCATAAATCATATCGAGTCTCAAAACTAGTTTATATTAATTATAGTATAGTAATATACATATTAAGAAAACAAAGCTAGATCTCATAATGCAGGAAAACAGTTACATAATCAAGTACCTGCACATCTGGAAAAGTACGTGGCGTTGAAACAATTGTAGTGATTAAAAATAAATGTCCAACCGTACTCTTTCATGTTGATTCCAAGTTTTTCAATTACCTATTCATACACAACAGTTGCTCAAACGCAAACCTAGAAGTACGTATGATACTACTACTGGATAGCACAGCGTAAATATGAAGGCGGACGAGCTCCACACTCTACTCTTCTACGTTCTTTACAGACTATACAGACTATATATATATATATATATCTTTTAACCACGGTAGTAGTTGAATATATTCTGAAGTCCACCATTTCGTCAATCTCAGAAGCTTCCAAGCTTCACCACCAATTCAGTTCTCAACTAAATTGCAAACTGTTAATAGTTTTAAAGGGATAACCTCCTCAGCTACACTTTGGCATAATTAGTTTGAGATTTGGTTCAGAAGAAAAAAAGTTACATCAAAATATCTGCGACCTCAAGGGGAGCAGTAAAGCAGATATTCATCTTCAATTAACATAAATTTTTTAATTCTAAATTAAAAGTATACTTTTTATTAGGCTTACGAAATTTCATGTCAGTAAGGAAGTAACGCTTCAGTAATAAGAATAAAGAATATATCTCTAAAATGAATACTCGCTGCTTAAGGTGACGGTCTGGCAGAAACATTAGCACACCGGGCGAAATGCTTAACGGTATTCCGTCTGTCTTTACGTCCTGAGTTCAAATTCCGCCGAGGTCGACTTTGCCTTTCATCCATTTGGGATCTATTCAATTAGACAATTTTGTATTTTAAAAGTTATTTCGTCAGGAGTTACAAAGTGACAATGGACAAATTCGTGTTTGATAAGTGCCAATACACGAAGCTCTCAGCTTTTGACTTACTCTCTAACTTCTGCCGATGATATATATACATATTACAGATGTGTGTAAAAAAAATCTCATCACGCAATCGAACCAATGAAAGAGCCTCTACCTGGTCGCTCGACACGCTAAAAATAGTAGCCAAAGTATCCCCCTACCTAAATCACACGCCTGTTGTATGTAATGTCCTAGATTATCCCTAAAAAGGCGGTTTGCTGAAGGCTGGAATGTCTTTGGTGATACGTTTGCAGTATCAGGGTTTATTTGAGGCTAAATAACAACATTATGGTCAATTTCTATATTAACACCTGCATGATTTTCACTACGAAAAAAAATTGGATTTTTTGCATGGAATCAAGTACCCTGGCTTCCTAATATGCTGCAAATCCCTTATTTTGGTTCAGAAAAAAATGAGGTGGGGGTTTCCCCCAATCCCGGAATCATTGGAATTTTTTTTTCGTTGAATGAACTCCTGTGACCTCCTAATATTTCAAAATTAGGTTACTTAATTTGAGCCTGGTAACTGATGGTTTTGGGGTCTTGTTGTTTGTAACTTTTGGTGAGCCATGGTGCAAGCAACAACATGGCAAAAATTCCAGCCATTAATTTGGTGTGGATGGATAATATCAAATAATTCAATCACAACATATATTTAAATTAAACATGAAAAAAATTGAAATATTATCATCACTTACATGGAAAAATTGAAATATTATCTTTCAGTATTTTATAAGGTAAAATCTTAAATTATCGACACATTATTAATTATCCTATAATAGCAATGCCTGGAAAAATCATGGATTACATGGAAAAATGCAAGCATGAAAAAAGTCATATTCTTATGATTATAAACCTGGAAAAGTACAGGACAAGTTATTACACCTGTAAAAGTATAGAACAAGCTATTACTTCTAGTAAAGAAAAGAATAAGAAACTTTTTACTTAAAATATTGCAGCTAAAATTAAAATTTGAATATTAAAACTTATTTTATTATAGTTTACAAATAACGCTATACTTATTTAAGTAGAATTTGGCTAATTTACTATCTTGAATACATAAAAAATGACTAATTAGACAAACTTACAAATTAGCTGAACAGTTTTGTACTATAAATTTTTTAAATGAGAACTTTAAAGAGTGATAAATTTGAATAACTGGCGTTCTTTGCTGCAATATTTTAAGTAAAAAGTTTCTTATTCTTTACTTTACTAGAAGTAATAAGCTTGTCCTATACTTTTACGGGTGTAATAACTTGTCCTGTACTTTTCCATGTTTATAATCTTAAGAATATGGCTTTTCATGCTCGTATTTTTCCATGTAAAATATATATATATATATATATATATATATATTGTTTTTGGATTTGGTTTGCAAGATTTTTTATGTGATTTCGTGTGTTGAAGCATATTCTGTTGTGTCTGGGGAGAGTCATTTTCTTATCGTGCCTTAAATTTTAACACACTCACCGTTAAAATTTCCACTTATTATTTTTATAATATATATATATACGCGAGGTCTAATCAATAAGTATCCGAACTGTTGCCATAGTAACGAAACTAAAGCACGCAGAGTGAAGTCGCTTGGCACAGATTGACCTTGAACTCTGGTAGAGCGTGATACAATTATCCACATAATTAGTAAACAAAACTTCCCTTTATAGATGTAACTCAGTACTATAAGTTGGTCAAAATCTTTGAAGTACTTCTGACATATTTGTGTCCCGTCTTCTTGAAAAGTGTCGTAAACATCAGAGACATATGTTACGTCTTCATCGATCTAACCGTCATATGCTGTGGCGCCTGCTTCCGATGTTTGCCTGTCCACCAACGTTTCTCTCGATCGTTCAGAAGTTTATGGTATGCAAGCGAGAGTGAAAAATTTGTGTAATGTTGAATCAACTGCCATTAGTGAATTGTACAATGTTGCAATTCTTTCTCTGTTCACCGTTTGTGCTCGAACATTTGCAGAAAGGAAGATTTCAGTGTTATATAGTGGCGAATTTGACAACGGCCACTATGATGCTCTCTTTCCCATAAACAATCATGAGCATGAAAGAAATGTAGAAGGAAATAAAATATCACAAGACAATAAAAAAGACAAAAGAATGAGGATTCAAACATTTAATATGAAAATTGTAGAAGAAAGTAAAAACCATCGGAAAGTTAGGTTGCAAAAAATGAGGGGATATGAGAGGAGAACAAGAGAACAAGAAGGAGATAAAGATAGGGAAATAAGACTGCAGAGAAAGAAAGAAAATTATAGAAGTAAAAAAGTACAAGAAAATTAAAAAAAGACAAAGAAATACGATTGCAAAAAAAAAAGAGAGAAGAGTAGAATAAATAGAAAACAAGAGAGTGAAAGCGACCAAAAAATACGACTAAAATGAAGAAAGCTTTCCAGAGAAAATCAGCAGAAGTATGGACAATTTCAATGGCAAGATATAACATTTAATCATGATCCTACTCGTAATTATGCATCTGAAAAAATTGTCTCCCTGGGCTCTATGTGCAAAACATGTGAAAAGTGTGGTGCTAGGAAGTGGGATAAGGAATCATTAGGTATGTGTTGTTTTAAAGATAAAGTCCATTTACTAATAATTGAGCCTCCAGAACTTATAAAACATCTTTTGGGTACCACTTCAGAATCAATGTGTGTGTGTGTGTGTGTGTGTGTGTGTGTGTGTGTGTGTGTGTGTGTGTGTGTGTGTGTGTGCGTGCGTGTGCGTGTGTACTTCTCCACTTTCTATGTTTTAAATACCAGATATTACAATTCTGCAAATAAGTTTTTTCAAAATTGCAATTGCTTATCACTTTTTTGTCCTGCTTAATTTTAAAGTTTTTATTATTTTGGAATGAAGAACACAAGCATAGGTGCTGAGCCAGTGAATGAACTGGTCAATGTGGTATGTTCGTGGATAACAGACCGTTCGGCTCTGCAAAATCTTACGTGTTCCTGAGAAACAGACTGAATCATACGGACTCTAGATTTCGGCGCGATGCTTATGTTTTCTGTTGATAAAGCCGATAAGATGAGGTATTGAACCTGGTATATATGCCATTATGAAGACCACCAAAAACAACCGCATGACTCTAAGTGAGTTTAAAAGGTGGCTCGATGATAATAACAGGCAACAAGAGAGCAGTTCGAAAATGACGATGGCCAATGTCTGTGGTTCCAAGTAATTTTGGTCTACAAAATGTTCAGACTTTATGGCTATGGACGAAAAATATGGCCCGGCCAACTTGTTAATAACTTTGTCTTGTGCAGAGTACTTTTGGTCGGATCTGTGTGAATTTTTGGAAAAGTTGAACGCAGATACACCAAACTTTGCTACAAAGTGCACCAATGAGCTGTGAGATGATGATGTAGTGACTGTTACTGAGTATTTCCACCATCGATTTGCCACCTTTACGAGAGAGGTCATTAGACACAAAAACAGTTCTTCGGTCTGGTCGAGCACTTCTTTTGGAGATTGGATTACCAGATGAGAGGTACACCACACGTTCAGATGAAGTTGTGGATTAATGATGGTCCAGTTATGGACAGAGACAGGAGTAAGATTCAGACTGTTATACAGTCCATAATCACTTGTATTCCGTCGAATGTGGAAAATCCAGTTTTGTCGGACTTGGTGTTGCGGATCCTGCAGAAAACAGATTTATTCAAAAAGTCGATTTTACACCCGATGCAGATTTGGATGTTCACGTCCCGTTGTAAATTTCCATTTGCTTAGTGTAGACGAGAGTATAAAGTCTCGGCACAAATGTAGAACTGTCAAGAAACTTTACAAACTTGACAGATGACAGGGGGAAGAGTCCATTAATAACTATAACCCTCTTGTTCTGTATGTCTGGAAGGCGAATGTCGATATACAGTATATCAGTGAAGATAGCTTGATTCTAAACCGATATGTTACTAGTTATCAGACAAAGTCCGAAAAGAGTGATACTGAAGGCATTTGGACTGAGATTGACAAATCTAAGTTCATTTATTCAAAGTATAAGAGTGTTGATGGGCAACCGTGAAACAGGCACCTATCAAGCTACTGACAAACTGCTTGGCCACCATTTCTATGGGTGTTCTGAAAGCGATATTTGGATAGGATTAGTTTTACCCAGTTACCGATCGCATAGGTTCAGACCTCAGTATGAACTGGACCAAATGGAGCCGGAGTCCACCTATCTTTATTATGAGAATTTGGTGGAAAATTGGTATCCAAACAAACCCGATTCAATAGTGCACACGAGTTTGTATGAGATTGCAAGTAAATATGAATGCATGCCTCCAAACAAAGCCAGAAATACTAATGAAGAAATGCGGTTGAGAAATAATCTTGGCTATTTCCGTTCTGTCAAAGAGCGAATTGTAAAGTCGCCAAGCATTAGATTGACCACGGATGCTTCAAAGCATTATTACCACAATCTACTCATGCTCTTCAAGCCTTGATGTGACAAGGAAAAAGACTTTCTTGAAGGTTTCAAGACTTATAAGGAGTCCTTTGATCAGTGTGCCAGCAATTTATCTGAAATGGTCAGGTTCCAGAATGTGCTCAAACGTATAGAGGATGCACTGGAACATGGCAAAAATATTCAAAGTGAATCTCAGACTGATCTCAATGATGACTATTCTTGTGGTGATCATATGGAGGTTTTCGCAGATGAAGATGCTGATGTCAATTTGTCTCGCACGAGAAATATCACTGAGGATGCACTGGGTCATAAAGAAAGCCAACTGAATGACGTGCAAAAAAAATTTATGATGATACTGTGGCCAGTACTGGGAAACAAAACAATCACTGGGACAACAACAAACCTTATCCGTGATGTCATTGTGATGACTGTGCACAAGTTTTAAAATTTTTTTTCTGGTGTTTTTTGATAAATGTACTCGCTGGTAAAATTCAGTACATGTACCCAAATGACAATGCCCTGAGTGTAGTGATCACCAACAGGAATGGCCGCTTTCCAACTAAACGGAACGACTGTTCATCGATTGCTAAAACTCAAAGTGCTGCAAGGCAAAATTCCTGTGTATGAGGAACTATCTAAAGACAATCTAAAACTGTTGCGGCCGATGCTTCACTATGTGAGACTGATTATAATCGATGAGGTTAGCATGGTCAGTCACTTGCAGCTGGCTTTTATTCACTTGAGATTGTGCCAACTGTTTTAGCCTTTCGGACACATAAACGTGGTTGTCTTTGGTGATTTGTTTCAATTACCACCTGTTAGAGAAAAACCGGTGTTTAAAAGAATCAGTCACCACGATGCCCAAAGAGCGTGCTTAGGCATTAGCAGCCGCCATGTGTGGAGATTCTTTGACTATGATGAGTTGACAATTAACATGCATCAGAAAGACGATACAGAGAATTATGTTAACATGATTGGCCGAATCAGATTGGGTTCACCGCTTTACTTCAACATTCAAATTCTCAATGAGCATAGAATTGAACCTAACGGCAAAGATTCTCTCGAACAGGTTACTTAGAAAATGTGTGAACTGACTCAGACAACTGATTTGAGTATCGTTTGTATTATGGCTCTGAACGAGTCGGTATCGGAGTTTAACAATCTTATGCTCGATAAATTTGGCATTAGTGCTGTCGAGATTGCGGCTGTTGATTCCAGCATGCGGCAAACCAAATGTCAAAAAAAGAAAGCTAAAAGCAAGAAGTTGATCACCAAGGCAAAAAAAAACAAGAAAACATCTAATACTGCCGGCCTTGAAACCGTCCTTAAAGTTGGCATTAATGCTCGAGTAATACCTAAGTGCAACATGGACGTGGATAGCGGTTTGTGCAACGGTGCGATGGGAACTGTCAAGAGACTCAACTACGAATTTGGAAAGATTACTTCTATTGACGTTCTTTTTGATTGTTTGAACAAAGTTTTTTCCATCAAAACTGTCAAAGCCGATTACGAATTGTCTCCTGGTGTGTTCATCACCAGAGATCAATTTCCCTTGTGTATTGCATATGCAATTTCTATCCCCAAATCACAGGGAATAAGCGTCGATGGCGTCATTGTTGATTTGGGGATCGGCGTTTTCTCCGACGGTATGACTTATGTGGCCTTGTCCATAGCTCGCAAACTGCAATGTTCACTTGATTGAGCTTGATCCATCGAGTTTGATCATGTGCGATTCCAGCGTTTAGAATGAATACAGCTATTTGAGAGAGCGTATTAATATGGAGCCACTTCCATTGCGTAATGTGAAGCCTAAAATTATTAAACTGGCTAAAAAGGCGACTAAGAAGGGTAAAGTTGTCATTAATATGGACAGTGAAATCATCAACTTGTCAAAATCGAAAAAGGCTAGATTTGACAACACAGTTGCAAAGCCGTACATCTCGCTGATCATCGAGAGAAACGCGATGGTATTTAGCTGTATGTGCATGATTTTTGGAAGCACATTTACCATTTCCTGCCTGAAAATGTTAAATAAACGTTCGTGCTCGATGACAATACATTGCTCAGGTGCATTAGAAAATACGAGGCCAATTGCCCCAAATTACACAATAAGGAGTGTGATTGTACATCGACCAACGGCTGTGGCACTTCCACGAATACGACCAGCCTCAAGTCTGATCTGACGTTGCATTCAATTAGTGATCGGCAACAGTTTAAGAGCTTGCTCGAAAATGAGGCTTCGATTATCAGGAGGTGCAGACTGTGTGGCATTGACATCGAACGCACTGGCATAGTGAGCCATGTGTTCCCGAACACTATGCGTTAGCTGATTGTTTATTTGAACAGATTCGAATATATAGACAATCAGGCGGCCAGAATTAATTCAGGGTTGATGAATTATTCTCCGAATAAGCAGAACATTAACGGCCAGAGATTCCGATTGATCGGCTCAGTGTCGCATACGTTGTCTAGTGCGGACTCTGGCCAATGCACCAGCGTCGTTCGCAACGGGACATCATTGACGATGCTATCTTTTCCAAGCAGTATATAGCTTTCCCATCTAAACTGCTTAACGACTGCCTACTGTTCTTGGAAAAATTGAAATAAATTGAATTGAAATGAAATTAATTTTCATGGCATTATTTAGTGAAGGACTTGCTGGACGGTCAGGCAGGAAATGTGACAGAGGTGGTGAGATATAACTTTTTATCTCTATATAGCGTTTACTTGAATAGCTTTTCTGAATTTATTAGGATAAATGAATCTGGTCCCGCCATTGAGGTATATTATCTCAGTGGTGAATGACTGCCATTGTCTGACTTTTGGGAGGTTGTGGATCGGGTTTGCAGCTTTTATGGCGATTTTCTTTATAATATTGGAAAGTCAGGTCACCCAACCAGATTCTTGTAACCATTTTATCTCTCCGTATCATAATAAACAAATACGACAATTATTATCGATTTTATCGTACATCTTTTAATATTGTGACAGCCACACTATTTCAATTAGTCGGTGTTCAGGTGTCAGTTTATTAGAAGCTGCGCATTTTTCAATTCTAGTATGTATTTAGAACACTGAATAATATCACAATATATATTATTTTAAAAAACAGACAATACATAAAGCTAGTTATATTATAAGAGAAAGATATTATGCCTTGACAAACTGGCGATAAATAATATTTTCATATTGATGGTCAAGGGGAGGTAAATCTATCTCTTTGATAAATATGAGTATATATAGAGATTTTAAATTGACTCAGTTTATTTTTAAAAAAAACAAAGCAAAATATTAAATTGATTATGACTTATCAAAAAACATTTTTATATATAAAAAGAAACAACTTCAAGAGCAACATAAATGATATGTAATCTTGATAACAAAGGATATTTTTAAAAAAATATAATTATACCAAATACATGAATTTAAGATATCCTCAATAGGTAATCATGTGAATTCAAACTAAATTACACATTATAACATAGCAAAATAGTATATGGGATTGTTAATAGAGGAATCTAAACTACTTAGTCTATGCTAATAAACCTATGACAATATTGTAAGCACTAAGATTATTTTTTTTTTAAATTTCACTAGAATCATGAGGAGACCAATAATGGATATTTAATCAACAGACATAAAGGATAATCGGTTTTAAGATGCAAAATATGTTGAATAGACATACACTCAACTAGCACCCAAATAATCTAATCTTAATACACCATTAAAATTAACAAAAAAAATATATACATGTACACACCTGTATATATATATACATACATATACATACACACACACACACACACACACACACACATATATATATATATATACACACATACATACACATATATATATATATATACATACATATATATATACATATATATATATATATATATATATATATATATATATATATATATATATATATATATATATATATATATATATACATATATATATATATATATATATATATATATATATATATATATATATATTTATATAAAGGGCATTATTACAGAAAATAATAACGCCACACAGTGGACTTCTCAAAATAACCACATTTAGTACCTAATGCGAGGAAAAACAACTGTGTGGCGTTATTATTTTCTGTAATAACAAAAAATATATATACATGTACACACCTGTATATATACATACATATACATACACACACACACACACACACACACACACACACACACACACACACACACACATATATATATATATATATATATATATATATATATATATATATATATATATATATATATATATATATATACACATACATACACATATATATATATATATATTTCCCTTATGAAATTTTTTTACACACTGGCTTCTTGATAAAATTCTTGTAAAAAGGTTTTATCCCTTTTTGAATTTATTTATCAAATTTATACACGGAATATATTCAATGTTGAATTTTTATTCCTGTCTCCACATGGGTACCCAGAAGCAACCCGGAAGTATTCCCGCTTCTTTGATGAAGATGTATACAGATAAACTTCATTCCCCTTACTCTGTCGGATACGTAGTGTGTTCGTTTTTGGTGAGGTGAGAATTCTGTTTATTTGTGCTGATGAACGAAATCTAGATTCATTCTAGTAATCGCGAAATCGGCCGATATACAGTTAAGTTTATTTAAAAGAAAGTTGGTCGTCTTCTGTTGGTTGTTTTTCCTGACATTAGGTACTAAATGTGGTTATTTTGAGAAGTCCATTGTGTGGCGTTATTATTTTCTGTAATAATGCCCATTATATAAATATAAACGAATAATTATATTCTTGGGAATAGAAATTTCCCTTATGAATTTTTTTTACACACTGGCTTCTTGATAAAATTCTTGTAAAAGAGTTTTATCCCTTTTTGAATTATATATATATATATATATATATATATATATATATATATATATATATATATATATATATATATATATATATATATATATATACGTACACAATATATATACACCTATATATACACATATACACACACATACACATATGCAAATATATACAACATACACATACATACATGTAATACATATACATAAATATACACATACAACTACTTACATATACACATACACACATACAAACAAATATATACATATATATATATATATACTTGTGTATATAAAAACGACCAGTAACTGGTTTGTCAATATGCTAGAAAAAGATCACTTTAAAAATTCTCAAAGAAAGATTCAGCGGAGCAAAAACAGGCGGGTGAGACCAGTGAAAATTATAATTACCTCGGTTATTATATATATATATATGTATATATATATATATATATATATATATATATATATATATATATATATATATATATATATATATATATATATATATATATATATATATATATATATATATATATATATATATATATATATATATATATATATATATATATATATATATATATATATATATATATATACATACACAAACATACATATACACCTACAAACAAATATACAAATATATACACACATAAATACATACACAAACACAAACATATATATATATACATATACACATACACACGTACACATACATATACATACATACACATACATACACACATATATATTCACACATACATACATATATGTGCACATACACACGTACACATACATATACATACATACACATACACATATACATATGTATATACATATATATATATCTATATATCTATATATATATATATATATATATATATATATATATATATATATATATATATATATATATATATATATATATATATATATATATATATATATATAATCATAAATATTACTAATTGACGATTCCCTGCCCTGCATATCTATATATATATATATATATATATATATATATATATATACATACACACAACCATACATATATATATATACACACACACACACACACACTCATTGCTATGCAGTAATCATAACCTAAGTAAAATATATTAATAATTTTTATTCATAGAACGAAAATGTATGTCTATTCATATGCAAGCATCTGAAAGCCTTAATTTTATTAATTAGGTCACCCTTGGAAAAAAGTATGAAAACTAACTCCAAGTTACATAATGAACAGCAATCTTTACCCTTGTCGTACGGAAACGGTTTACCTATAATTGACCATTCCAGAGAGTACTCTTTTTACTCGTCTTTCAATTGCCAAATTAAACTACTAAGCGCCGTGCTATTTTGTTTATTCCTATCTCTTAATGTCGAGTAATGATTGGAAATTCTTTACGAGATTTCAAGCGAAGATGTCCCGATATAACTCCAAATCCTCTTTTTAGTTAAAATATTACACCTATATACAGTATTCCTAGTTTTTGCATTTGCACTAAGGAACCTAATTCTATTAGGATTAACTTCAGATATTACTATTATGTTGTTATTATTAACATTGGTATTATTATTATTATCCTTGTTTACTTGAAGATTATCTAAAACAGTGTCTCTAGAAGTATTAAGATTCTTATCTATATTTATGCCAATAGAATCTTGAATAGAATTAGAGGTTAATAACTTTAAGTTATGAGTAGCGATAATTTGGGTTAAATTTTTGGTATTAGAAAAACCAAACCTTACCTTATGCGCGTTAATGACTTTATAGTAATGCGAATTTTTAGGAAAATTTTTACTAACTACATTCCTGAATAATGTAACTAAATCTGATTTAATTTGTTTCCCATATGGAATGACGAACCATAAACTATCCTATTTATTGGAATTATAACTTTCACTATTATTCTTAAAAAACTTTAGTCTACCTTTGTTAGTGTTAGATACACGACCATGGCATTGTGGTCCACCTTTGATCTTTCTTACTAAGTTAATATTATTATTAGTAGTATTAATGTTATAATTAACTTTGCTACAATTAACATCTGCCTTAGAGGAAACAGAATATGGATTAATGTAATACACCTTATCTTTATACCCTGCTTCAGACAAGGCAGAGTTATAAAACTTTGCCTCATCCTCAAAAACCAAATTATTTGCCGATAGGTTAGATAATCTTAATGATATATTATGAACTAAATTATCTGTTATTGCTTTGGGATGATTGCTAAATTTGCTAATTTATTTAAGGTTTGTTGAAGGTTTATAGTATGGCCTGTAAGATTTATTGTGCAGATCGAGTGTTACATCTAAAAAATCAGCTAAAGATGTGTTATCTTCAAAAATTATATGCATTCCCATTCTACGAAAAAATTTAGCTAATCTATTTTTCACCCTTTGTACCTGCTGCTTCGAGCTATTTCTGAGATATAGGAGACAATCATTCCTATATAGACCCCCTCTAATATTTGGGAATTGATAAGCCATTTCATTGAGTATGAAGGCATAATATGTCAAGGCATAATATCTTTCTCTTATAATATAACTAGCTTTATGTATTGTCTGTTTTTTAAAATAATATATATTGTGATATTATTTAGTGTTCTTGCTTACTACTTCATTTAATAGTAATCACTAAATTTGTAAATCATAATTTTATTTGGGGATTTTTTGAGGTATGACCGGTTTTTTGTTTACGTTCTCTACGCTAATGTAGTAATCAATAAATCTGTCTAATTTTCTTCGGTATATTTAACTTTATCACTTAGCTAATTAACTTTATTCTTTTGTAACTTGTTAACTATAATTTGAATGTATTCAAATGTAGATATTTTATTCTCTATAACCTAGCAGGCTTGAATTACCATTTAAGGCTTTTTACTTATAAATACTAAATTAATATAAGGCTTTTTTTAGATTATGTATACTTAAGTTGTTTATTTAGTATATTATATATAAGCATTGCTTATTAGATATACTTCTATTTGACCAGGAACTTGTATTAAAAATGTATTTTTTTAATATCTGTTTTTTCTTCGGTCTGAATTTTGTATTTATGTTTATAACTCCAACGGTCCTTTTCGAAATGTACAGCGTTTCGTATTGGTTCATTATCGAACTTCATAGTCTAGCATCATACATTTGAATAATTTGCTTGATATGTTCATGGTTTCAACACCGTTATGATGTATGGTTGTATAACATCTCATGTCTTTTCAACTTGTTTCTTTGCATGTTTTCATAGATCAACTATGAATGTTGTATATGAATGTTATCTATTTTTATTGTCTGCCTCCTACTAATAAAGCCCTGAGGAGATGCAGTATCCCATATTTTATAATATGCATGAATCAATCTGGATATTGCATCGAAATGTCATAGGTCATTATCATTATTATAATAAAGTATTTTCAATGGATCAGTTTTGAGTTCTCATTTAAATCGATATAAATACAAAAACTGTGAGCATTTTGCTACGTTTGTTAACAGATGCAATATTTTTGCCTAATTTTGGTATAAAAATATATATAAATACACACACACACACACACACACACACACACACGCACACACACACACACACACACATATATATATATATATATATATATATATATATATATATATATATATTATAATGATAATAATAATAATAATAATGAAATGACAACAAAAGAATGAGACCTCGATATTATGTAAATAAAGGAATTATATATATATATATATATATATATATATATATATATATATATATATATATATATATATATAGTATAGGACAATCAGTAAGCTGTCATAATAGAACTCAGAGTTTCAAATGCCGGAGCTTAAAGCTTCGAGGCATGTTCATCGTCTATTTTGACGATAGACGCTATGAAAAAACAAAACGATAAATAAAAGGGAAGTTACTCTAATAGGTTTGAAAAAATATAAAAGATATAAATATAAAAATTTTTTAAATTATAAAAAATACACGCAACCACATTCTCACAATAGATAGAACGCTTCTGCGTTCGTAAAATCTACATTCGTACACACTTACACAGACATGTATATACATATATATATATACACACACACACACACATATATATATATATATATATATATATATATATATATATATATATATATATATATATATATATATGCCCATACACTCATTTACATGCTCATATTCACATCTCTCTCTACACACACACATATACATATACATGTATATGCATATATATGTATAAATATACACAAACACGCATATACATATACATGCATATGCATATATATGTATAAATACACACACACACACACACACACACACACATACGTATATATGTATACGCAACTTCATCTTCACATAGATATACGCCTACATTTATATTAGACATTTATAGAAATAATTATACTCACACACAAACGTAAACATATACATATATGCACACTCGTACATGCATATATTCATTCTCGCCGCATACATGAATATACATATATATACGGAGTTACATATATATATATATATATATATATATATATATATATATATATATATATATATAAATCTTAGCATAACAATAGATATCAATTTCCTTGAAGTATCTCTAGATTTAAAAAAGAATATTTACAAATCTTGTAGGAAGCCCAACGATAGACTTAGTTATATTAATGTAGGTTCCTGCCACCCTGTCATTATTTTTAAGAATTTAGTTAAGAATATTAGTAGGAGAATTTCTAGCATTTCCTCCGATATAAACATACTTAATAATGTTGCCCCAATATATAACAAAGCTCTTAAAGATAGTGGATTTAAAGAGGAAATAGCTTATACACCTGTTATTAGTCCAGAAATAAAGAAAAGAAAACATAGACTCAGGAAAATTATCTGGTTCACCCCCCCTTAATCCTTCCGAAGTGACCTTTAATATAGGTGAATATTTCTTGTCACTTATAGATAGACACTTTCTCATAAATCCTGAATATAGGAAACTCTTTAATAGGCATAACCTAAAAATTAGTTTTAGTTCAACTACAAATTTTAAAAATATAATTGCACATAACACAAAAAAAAACAACACGAAGCCGGCTGTTCCTGCAGAGATAAAGACTTGTGCCCGCTATATGGAGCCTGTATGACCGAGACCATTATGAAGCCACCATAGATTCTACGACGGCTACACAGTTTCGTCAAAGAAATATGTGGGTCTTACAGAGGGAAATTTTAAAGTTAGGTTCAATAATCACACTTTAAGCTTCAGACACTTGGATAAAAGAAAAACGACCAAATTATCCAGTTATATCTGGTTCTTAAAAGTACAAGGTGTCAGCTATAAGGTTCATTGGAAGATCTTGGCCAAGTGTAAAGCAGGAGGAAGTGCAGTCTTTGTGATATGAAAAGATGGCTCATCTGGAAAGGTGCCTTAGACTCCGCTACATGTCTAAATTCAAGAACTGAACTTTTGGGTTCATGTCCACATATGACAAAATACTTGTTACGGTTTTGGGCCCCCCAAGATCACGGATAGAACCTGCTTTTTTATTATGTCCCTGTACAAGCCTTCCATATGTCTTAATATTTTTTATTGTTTCATATATATATTTCATTTTTTCTTTTTTATTTGTGTGATTGTATACGCGTGTGAGTATATGTATATATAAATATATATCAAATGTGCATGTGTATACGTGTGTAGATATGTGTACACGTGTATGTATGTATGTGTATGAGTGCAAGACTATCCGGTGCATAAGGGCGACTGTCATGCACATGTCTCCTTCCTTTATACGTATATGTATGTACATACGCTTGTATATCAGCGGTTGTAGGTGTGTTGATTGATAGGTCGATGTATATATATATATATATATATATATATATATATATATATATATATATATATATAGTTATATATATGTGTGTGTGTGTGTGTGTGTGTGTGTGTGTGTGTATACCACTATACATATGTACATATATGTATATCCATGTATGCAGCGAGTGTGAATATATGTATGTTTACGTTTGTGCATGAGTATATTTGTATATTTATTTGTATAAATTTCTAATATAAGTGTAGGCATATATCTATGTGAGGATGAAGTTGCGTGTACATATATATGCATATACATGTATATCTATACGCGTGTGTGAAAAGAGAGAGAGAGTTAGAGATGTGTATATGAGCATGTAAATGTGTGCATGGGCATATATATACATGCATGTATATGTATGTGTGTACAAATGTAGATTTTACGAACACAGAAGCTTTCTATCTATTGTGAGAATGTGGTTGCGCGTATTATTATATTTTTTTATGTTTTAATATTTTAATATTTTATATCTTTTATATTTATTTCAAGCCTATTAGAGTAACTTCCCTTTTATTCATCGCTTTTTTTTTTTTTTTTTTTTTTTTCATATCGTCTATCGTCAAAATAGACGATGAAAATGCCTCGAAGCTCTGAGCTCCGGTATTTGAAACTCTGAGTTCTATTATGACAACTTAATGTGTGTGTGTATATATATATATATATATATATATATATATATATATATATATATACATACATACATATATCGTGGCACTCCGTCGGTTACGACGAGGGTTCCAGTTGATCCAACCAACGGAACAGCCTGCTCGTGAAATTAACGTGCAAGTGGCTGAGCACTCCACAGACACGTGTACCCTTAACGTAGTTCTCGGGGAGATTCGGCGTGACACAGATTGTGACAATACTGGTCCTTTGAAATACAGGTACAATAGAAACAGGAAGAAAGAGTGAGAGAAAGCTGTGGTGCAAGAGTACAGCAAGGTTCGCCACTATCTCCCTGCTGGAGCCTCGTGGAACTTTAGGTGTTTTCGCTGGATAAACACTCACAACGCCCAGTCTGGGAGTCGAAACAGCGATCGTACGACAACGAGTCCGCTGCCCTAACCACTGGGACATTGCACCTCCACACAAATGCACGCACACACACACACACACACACACACACACACACACACACACACACACACACAGACGCGCACGCACACACACACACACACACACATTCATATATGTGTTTGTATGTGTGGGTATATATGTGTACAAACACAACGGCCGCCAAGGGTTTGCTATCATATATTTTCCGTTCACGCGCGGCCCCTTGATATGAGTGCCAAATTTCTATTGAAACCAATTTCATGGAAGATTGAATTAATACATATGTTCAACGACCTACTTGCTTTTGATTGTTTCGTGATGAACCAGCGAGAAATTAGAATAATCCCCCTTTGGTCGAAGGGAGATAATTCTGTGAACTTTAATAAGAAATTTGCCTTTATGTTCTTTTATTCTTTTATTTGTTTCAGTCATTTGTTTCCCAACATTTTGGAACAGTCCATAGAAGGAATTTGTCCAATATGAACTCGAACAAATGCATATATATATATAGATAACTATCTATCTATCTATCTATCTATCTATCTATATATATATATATATATATATATATATATATATATATATATATATATATATAAATTAATCGAAGTGGAAGTGTACAGTATTATATATCCATGTGTGCATATATATGTGTTTGTAAATATATATGCATATGGGGTGGGGGGGTGAATGTATGTGTTTATGTTGGCATGCATGTACGTATGTATTCATGTATGTACGCATGTATTATGCATGCATGTGCTGTATCTTTGTGTTTCCCTTCCCTCCACAAACTGATAATCGGCAAAAGAAACTGATAGATTAAGTATCAGGTTCTTTTAAAAGAAAAGAAAAAAAAGCACTGGGGTCGATTCGTTCAACAAAAAACCTTTCATAGCGGTGCCCCAGCATGGCAGCATTTCAATGACTGAAACAAGTAAAAGATAAAAGATAAAATTTATGGTGAAATAACCTTGATTATTATTTATTTCTTTATTGCCCACAGGGGGATAAACATAGAGGGAACAAACAAGGATAGACAAAGAGATTGTTACTGCATAGAGATTTTACCTTTTATGGAATCGAACCATAATATATTAAGACCAATTACATCTTGTTGTTAAACTTTAGGCCTTGTGTCAAGTTAAATTAATATCAATGACATTGGTACAAGGTCAGCAGTTTCGGGCAATAATATTCGTACTTATTTTATCCATCCCGAAAGGATGGAAGGCAAAGTCAACCCTGGTGGTATTTGAACTCGGAACGTAAAGTCAGAAAGAATGCCGCTAAGCATTTTGCCCGGGGCGGTAGCGTTTGTAACGGCCCGATGCTTTTGATATACGAGAAATATCTGACGCAGGCCGAAAATGTTCCGTATCATTTAAGTTATCTCCCTTACATTAAAGACTGAAAGTACGGTTCAGTCGATTATGAGAATCTGGAGGAAATCAATAATAGAACGTCGCGTTGGTGAAATCTTGATCGTTGGCTTCATTTCTGACAAATTAAAAAGTATGCGAATATATT
Organism: Octopus bimaculoides; assembly: GCF_046866305.1. Classification (NCBI taxonomy): domain Eukaryota; kingdom Metazoa; phylum Mollusca; class Cephalopoda; order Octopoda; family Octopodidae; genus Octopus; species Octopus bimaculoides. The sequence goes on along the minus strand of NC_142930.1, from coordinate 80,901,613 downwards.
ATTGTGTGTATGAGACAAGAGAAAATTAAAACTGTATGAAAAGCATGTAGTGTTTCACCATCTTCATATACACGTGTGTTTACATACAGACATGCTGACATAAGTACCTATATATGTGTGTGTATGTGTATGTATGCATGTACACACACATACGCATGCATATATATATATATATTGCAAGACAATGTGTGAGAGAAATTGTGATGTAACAGGACAGAAATGTGTCTGCATGGATGATGGTGTCCTTGCTTTTAATGATTCTGAAAAGAAAGAGGCTTGGAGAAGCCATTATGAAAGGCTGCTGAATGTGGAGAATGAATGGGAGGAGGAGAGTTTGTCAAATGTTGATCCACTAGAGGGACCAGCTACCCAAATAGATAGCATCCTAGTAGAGCTAAACAACAGCAGTATTCGTCCTATTTTTTGAACTGCCATGTTGGCTTGGCAATAACTATTAACATCCAGTACTGCTGCCGTAGTCTCCTTTTGAGAGACTTAGAAATATTAATATTTCTATTTTTGAAAACCAGTGAATGTATTCCACTTAATTTAGGTAAATAATCCTTCATACAGACGGGCAGTAGAGATGCCTGCTGGGTTCGGCTGCTCTACATTGATAAGGGGCAACACCTTCAAACTGGTCTGTAGATGCCAGACCAGCATGGGGAAGTGACTGACCTCCACTGTTTGAAGGTTATAATGGACACAGGTTTATGTGTCACATAGCTAGCTAGAGGTGATGGCCTCTTGGAGCTAATCAACGGCAGCATTCGTCCTATTTTTGGGACTGCCTTGTTGGCTTCGCGATAGCTATTAATATCTAATACCACTGCTGTAGTCTCCTTTAGAGAGACTTAGAAATATATATATATATATATATATATATATATATATATATATATATACATACATACATATTTATACACATATATACATATATAACACACACACACACACATATCTATACATGTACACATACATATATATATGTTGTGCTTGGGAACGAAGATCCATCAAGCCGAGTGATATCGTAATTGAGGCAGATATTGAAATCGTAGTTATGGCAACTGGCACGTAAAAGCACCCATTACACTCTTGGAGTGGTTGGCATTAGGAAGGGCATCAGCCATAGAAACCATGCCAAATCAGACGAGTATCTGGTGCAGCCCCTCAGCTTACCAGCCTTGATCAAACCGTCCAACTCATGCCAGCATGGACAACTGACATTAAATAATGATGTGTGTGTGTGTGTGTATGTATGATGATTGCAACACACACACCACACACCATCACACAGCACAATCCCTCCATTGATGAGCCCGCAGATGACATTTAAGACCAGCTGCTGACTGACAGGGTTTAAAACACAAGTGGAAGATATTATTTAAGCTTCTTCTATATCTTTGCCCTTTGGAATCTGATTCTGAAGGAATGTTTTTGTGAACTAGCATATGTCTTTTAAATCCAGATATTGTCTTACAAGTTTTGTGACATATGACACAAGTTGTAAGAGGCGGTTGGTGTCCAAGATCATTATGTATCTGGGCATTTCGCTTTTCATGTGACTTGATATGGTTCACATATCCTGTTTTTGACAACAGAACATGATCACACATAATACATATCCAATGTTCACTGTTGATTTCAGTTCCATTCATTCCTTTGCGGAGTGCTGAATTATCTTTTCCTCTCAGGTGTTGCAACCAATCCTAACAACACCTCTCCACATGTTCCGATCCAGAACATCAATTTCCCAATCACTTTTGTCCATATCTAGTTTCTTCAGGTTTTTCTTCACACAGTTTTTATACCTTATCCTTGGCTTATGTTGTGGTCACTTACCAGACTTGAGTTCACCATAAAAAAGATGCTTTGGCAATCGCTCATCTTTCATTCTAATAACACATCCAGCCCATCTCATTTGAGTTAAGATAACGTTCAATTGAGCTACTATGTGCCATTTGCAAAACTTCTGTATCCAGTATGAAACATTCCCACTTGACTCCCAAAATACATCTGAGGCTCTTTTGATGAAATCTCTCCAGCATTTTCATATGACGCATATAAGTGGTCCATGTCTCACTCGAATAAAGAAGTGCCATCAATACACACATTTTATAGATATTGATTTTCGCCAGCAGGAAAATACATCTATCTGCCCGTACTCGCTTTTCGAGCTTTCCAAATGCAACACTTCCCTCCCCTATTCAGTAGTTTATCTCTGCATCAAAGCCACCATCTCTTGACAGTATGCTTCCTAGGTAAATAAAAGTGTTAATGACTTCTAACCTTGTTCCATTCACAAAAATGTTTGGTTCAGAATGTGTTTGTCTTGGAGCAGGAGTAAATATTACTTTGCTTTTCCCAAGACTAATTGTGAGTCTAAAATGTACACATGCAGTGGAAAATCTGTCCATTAAATGTTGCATGCCTCCCTCTGAGTGTGCCATTAAATTAGCATCATCAGTGAAAAGTAATCCTTTTACAAGTGTTTTGAAAGTTTTTGCTTTGCAGTTAAACTGATTCAGATTAATAATGTGACCAGATGTCTGAAATCTGATTCTAATTCCCCTGTTGCAATCCTTGAAAGCTTACCAAAGCAATGCAGCAAAATAAATAGAGAAAAGTGAAGGGGCAGGAATATCTCTCTGTTTGACACCATTGTCTACCAAAAATTCATGCGATAGCTCATTAAAGACTACCTGAGCTTTCATATTTCTGCATTGTTCCTTAAAGATGCTCACAAAATGTGTTGGGCAACCAAGTTTACACAAAACAATCCACAGTGCCTCCCTGTTTACCATGTCAAATGCCTTAGTTAAAACTATGAAGACCTGGTAGAGTGGCATTTGTCCCTCTAAGCATTGTTCGTGAACCTGCCACACAGAAAATATCATGTGCATTGTTCCTTAGTCAGGTGTGAAACCACACTGTTCTTCGGGTATCACATATGGGCACATTCTCAACGAGACAATCTAACATGATCCTTGAAAGTATCTTTCCGGTATGTGCCAGGAGAGTTATCGCTCTAGAATTACCACACACTGCTTTTGTGCCCATACCCATGTATAAAGAGATTAGAATGCTATTTATCTATTCCTATGGTACATAAGATCCATTCCAAATTCGAGTTATCAGGCTGTGAATTTCAGATGAAATATGATCTCTACCTGTTTTCAGAATTTCAACTGGAATACCATCTAATCCAAGAGCTTTACCTGATCTCAGTTTATATAATGCCAGATTTGCTTCTTCAATCGAAGGTGTATCATTCATGTGTTGTGCTATCTCTGTTTGTGGAATGTTGTTTATGATATACATGTTCACTACAGACAGATTGTAGAAAAGATCTGCAAAGTGTTCTCTCCATCTATTTATTATTCCCGGAAGATCTTTAATAACCTCATTTCCATCTTTTGACTTCAAGGGAACACATGATGAAGATTGGGATCCAAAAGCTTGCCATAATAAATTATAAAAACTTTTAATGTCTTCCCTAGCATAGGCCACCTGCACCTCCTCAGACAAATTTCTCCACCAAGTCTCTTTAAGCTTCCTGAGTTCCTTTTGCAAGTCTGCTTTCTGGGACTTGTACAACTTTTTTAGTTGCACTTTGTTCTTTACATTTGGGTCAAGAAGCTTTTCCTGAGTGGACCTCTTTGTTGCTAAAAGCTCATTTATTACCATATCATTTAAATTGAACCAATCTTGGTGCTGTCTCCTCTTAAAATTAACACCTCTGATCCCATTTTATATATTCCATCCTGAAAAGATTCCCATGAACCATCAAAATGAACATTGCTGCATCTCTTCTGAAATAACTACAAAACTTGTGGTTGTTTTAACTGCTCAACATCAATTCCTTTTGGTACTCATACACCTGCACCACAAATCTTCTTGTGGACCCTGAACTTAAACTTAGCCCTCACCATTTTGTGATCGGTATCACAATCAGCACCTCACAATATCCTGAGACAGCACAAATTTTGTAAGTCAACTTTCTGAGTTAATACAAAGTCAATCAGTGACTTTGCTTTGATCTTGAGTGAATCCTGGTAACATTATACTTCGACTTATGACAAAAGAAAGTATTCCCAACAACTATCTCTAGCTAAGAGTACATTTGTAGCAGATTCAACCCATTGTTGTTCATCTTTCCTATTCCATAATGCCCAAGTACATTTCAAGCATCATAGTCTCTACCTACATGTGCATTAAAGTCACCATACATCTCATTCAAAGGGACTGACAGAATAATTCTACTAAGCTCCTCATAAAATACATAGATGAAAGTACAAGAGCATAGAGAAAACAGTTACAAAACGTCCACAAGAGAGGGGAATCCAGAGTTTCATTATGCATTTGTTTATGTTTTGAGATTATTCTAGATCCTTTAGCAAATCACTTTTGCTTGCAAACCCAACACCACCTTCCTTTTTCTCTCACTTCAGCTTCCCAACCCAGAATGATATGAAACTTGCTGCTCTTTCGACAAGATGACCTTTGTTTGAACATCTTGTTTCAGAAAGAGCTGCAATATCGACATTAAGATGCCTTAGCTCCTTAGTTACTAGAGCTGTTCTTCATTCAGGCCTATCAGCTCAATCTAAAAGAGTTCTCACATTCCAACAGGCCAGGTTAAGAGAAACCTTATTCCTTGCATACTTGTTATTATTGTTTATATCAATTCTTTGTTCATTCCTGCTAAATTGAACTACCATTTTAGAATGCTGGCATTTCACACAGTGTGCCAAAGCGGTGATCATTTAGCGCATATTAGGCCAGAAAAACCAAACCATAATAAGCTTCACTGAGGCAGTGATGCCAGGATGTGACAGTGAATGCAGGGCATCGAAAACAGAACACTGGTGGGTCACAGGTACAAATGGTCTGGGAGAACCAGTAGCTGTGTCACAAAGGATTGTGCCTTCAGCAGATGGAAGTGAAAGATAGGAAAACTTGCAACAGGACAGCTTGGTGGAAGTTAGATCCAATGTGTCCAGAGCTGGCTGATCCTGAGCAATGGCAGTTAAATAAATTTCAGCAGGAGATGAAAGAGAACCCACAGGGAGACAAGACAGCACATCAGCAGGTACGTTCTCGATTCCAGGTACATGCCGAATGT